>NC_142757.1:51776382-51936574 GCF_054948205.1 Urtica dioica subsp. dioica | reverse complement strand
CATATTACTTTCTTGCAACAATTTTAATTCTTGAGTCGCTCGAACTCATCTCCTCGTTTGAGAGGCGACTAAGTTAGCCCTGCTTATATATATACGGATTTATTTTACTGAGAAATCTGGCCATAAAGCTCATTTTCTATTACCACATGCAATATACACACCATTAAATAATCAGTGGCGGCGCCAAAAATTCAAGTCATATATATAAGTTTGGGCGAAAAATATGAAAAATGCTAAATTGTTTAGGGCAAAAACTGCAATTTCTAGAAGTTCAGGTGGCATTTACCCCTTCTGGGCCCAAGGTGGCTTCGCTACTGTACATAATAATAGATGAAATTTCAAACTTTAATATAATATTCATGAGCTGCATGGTAATGTTACCAGTACAAAATTTTGTGTCCATTTTTCTTCATAAATCTTACAGCCGAATTCCCAAAACACTAATGTGATATTATGAAACAGGCATGGAATATTTCAGTTATTAAGTGGATGGTTCGACGGACCAGAATATGTGACGCAATGCCCTATTCGACCAAGGCATTCGTACACTTATAAATTCAAGATCACCGGTCAAGAGGGCACTTTGTGGTGGCACGCTCACTCCTCGTGGCTCCGTGCCACCGTCTACGGTGCTCTCATTATCCACCCAAGGTTCCCTATTCTCCGCCCCTTCGCTAAACCCGAAGCCGAAATTCCCATCTTGCTAGGTATATACACTTAATATTATAACTATATTGATTTTTTTAAACCCAAGCTTGCTTGGGCCAAGTGGTAACACCACTCTCCTCCCAAGGGAGGACGCGGGATCAAATCCCGGCGGGCGCAATGCCCACATTTAATTAATTCTGGGGTGTGTTTGTGTGGTTCTAGAAATAAATATTTATATTTGTCCAGCCCCCCATATTTGTAAATATCCGATCTTGTATCATTGGCTACTTATAAAAACCCTCCATAAAAAAAAAAAATATATTGATTTTTTTAAGTCACTATTTTTGTCTTTTACAGAAAAGAGAATGAGACCTAACATAGGTTTATCTCTATGATCATCGGTTACTCTTCTCAAATTTGAGATAGAAGCGCACATGCTGTTTTTCATGTTATCATATAGTCCAACAAATAATATTTTAGATTCGGCGGTGAACGCAAAATATACTACTATATCTTTAGATATTAAGTTAGAAATTTAACATAGAAAAGTACTGAGAACTAAGATAGTCAAAGTCTGGAGATTAAATTTTACGGTATCTCATTAGCAATTAGTCTGGAGATTAAATTTTACGGTATCATAAATATTTTGTTAACAAAATAGTCAAAGTTTCAACTTTTCAGCAAAGTAATCAAATTTACGTTTTCAAAAATTTTTTAACAGCCAAGATTAATTTTTTTTTTTTTATGATTATTATAAGCAATTTATCACTTTCAAAATAATTAATCTTGGGATCAAATTTTTTTTTTGAAATCAGATTATTGTACATTTTTGCTATTTCATTAAATTAAGACAAACTTTGGCTAGTTTGCAAATTTATAACTTTAAATTGGATATTTAGCTACATCACTCGTAAAAAGAAAGTGTGAATTAGTGACACTAATTGTGCTACATAAGACATAGGGAATTATAGCTAAAATACAGCACAACGATGTTTTACCAATATTTTGTGTAATTTAGACATTTTTGTAACTTATTTTCTTTGAATCTTGGTTGCTGAATTACCAATTTATCATAGACACTCACGTCTCATGGTTACTATATATTATGTCATAAATTTTACAGACACATCGGCATAAGGGCATTTTCGGTAACTAGACAGCCCAAAAAAGAGAAATATATATTTTAAAAGAGAAAGTGATAACAAGAATGTAATTAATTTCATACGCATTTTGTGAATGTGAGAAATAATATATGGAATATTATGATTTAAGGGGAGTGGTGGAATGGTAATGTGGTTGACATCGAGAATGAGGCAATCTCCAGCGGCGGAGCTCCTAATGTCTCCGACGCTTACACCATCAATGGAAAACCTGGCAATCTCTACGCCTGCTCCGAAAATGGTAACTAATAAAAAATAGTTAGATTTTTCAATAACTATACGTCTCAATTTGTCTAAAATTTTCATAAATTAAGTAATTCTCTCTTATTTTATAGCGGTGAAGGCGTACCTCTCATAAAGTGGGCAAAATGGTTAACCGGTTAAACTTTTAACTATTTTAAATGGTTAACAATTAACCATTAACCATTAAGAACGGTTAAAGATTTAACTGCTTAATCCTGTCTTTTAGAACAGTTAATTCAATATTATTTTTTTTCATGATAGTTGGTTAACCACGGTTATCCACTAAAACGAATAGTTAAATTGTAGACGAAGCGACCGGTTAATTTTAACCGATCAAAACACCCACCTTTAGTTGATATATTTTTTTTAATTAAGATCTTCAAATAAACTTTCATTAAATTAACTTACGAGAAAAATGAAAAAAAAAAAAAAATTAAATCATGTCATATTCTTACCAATGAAGTAATAATATTCTAAATAATGAAAATGGGCAGATATGTATAGCTTGGAGGTTGTGCGCGGGAAGACGTACTTGTTGCGCATAATCAACGCTGCACTCAATAGCCAACTCTTCTTCAAGATTGCCGGCCACTCGATGAAGGTGGTGGCAGTGGACGCCGTTTACACAGACCATTACACGACAGATGTCGTCGTCATCGCTCCCGGTCAGACCACTGACGTCCTTCTCTTAGCAAACCGCCCCGCCGGAACTTCCTATTTCATGGCCGCTCGTGCCTATGCCTCTGGCGCCGGAGTCCCTTTCGATAACACCACCACCCGCGCCGTCCTCTCCTATGCACCCACGTAATTACAAATATGCCATACTCTAATTTATTTTTGTTAATTGTCTTAATAATCATTAAATTTTGTAATTATTCCATCAATTTAACAAAATCTTTTTTATAAAAGATATGT
The DNA here is from genome assembly GCF_054948205.1 of Urtica dioica subsp. dioica. Taxonomy (NCBI): domain Eukaryota; kingdom Viridiplantae; phylum Streptophyta; class Magnoliopsida; order Rosales; family Urticaceae; genus Urtica; species Urtica dioica. Next base: position 51,933,608 of record NC_142757.1, on the reverse strand, counting down.
GAATTATCAAGAGCTTTGCATCTCAAAATTAATTGGCACTGATAAGAGTAATTCGTGATTTTTATAAACTTTGTTAGTTTTTTTTTTTTTTTTTCCTTACGTGAGATTCTAATACGATCAAATAATTAAACAAAAAATTAGGTAACTAGCCAACGTAAACGTTTGTGATTGCTATATAGCCACTCTTTTGTAAATATTAGTTAAATGATCACAAATACGACGTGACATTCATGGTTTACTCTTTTATTGAAATAAAAAAGGCGAGGTATTTACGTCAATTTAAACGTGTAAATACATGGACGTAGTCATTTTCTTTATATTGACAATATGTGCTAGTTGGGTTCTCCAAATAGTTTTAGTTATATTTATTGATTATTTCGTGTTATTTCTCTAAACAGTTTCAACTATCATGTAAGAGCTTATCTCTACTTGAATTATGTATTCACTCTTCGTCAAAATTATCAATACTACAGTTTTTCATTCTTAAAAATTGGGTTCTCAGGGATGACTTCGAGTCGCGCCACAAAAATAAAATTCACTTTGAATCATTACCTTTATTGCGAATAATTTTGAAAATTAATTTTAGATTTTTAGAAAAATTTAACTATATTGGCTTTCCTTGATTTTTATTTTTTCTTCCTCAATTTTGGTTTTGGCATTTGATTTTTCTAGGTCCGCCCCTAATACCGGGGCAACCATATTGATGCCGACCCTCCCAGCGTTCAACGACACCCCGACCGCCCACCGGTTCTTCACCAGCCTCACCGCCCGCTTCTTAGCCCCTCACTGGGCCCCGGTCCCGCCACTTGTCAATAAACGCATGTTCATCGCATTCGGGCTGGGCCTCGAGCCCTGCAACCGGCCCAACAACGCCCCGTGCGCGGGAATCTTCGGGCAGAGATTCTCCGCGAGCATGAACAACGAATCTTTCGTGGTCCCTTCCCGCGCCGGGGCGTCCATGCTCGGCGCTTTCTTCTCTGGCAACACCGCCGGAGTTTACACGACGGATTTTCCCGATAACCCTCCAACGGTCTTCGACTACACGGACGCGGGGCTGAGCGTGGACCCCACGCTTCTGTTCGCGCCGAAAGGGACGAAAGTGAAGAAGCTCGAGTACAATGATGTGGTGGAGATTGTGCTTCAGAACACGGCTCTCATCGTTACCGAGAACCACCCGATTCACCTCCACGGCTTTAACTTCCATGTGTTGGCTCAGGGCTTTGGGAACTATGATCATGTAAGGGATTCATGGAAGTTCAATCTTCTGAATCCTCAGAGCCGTAACACTATCGCCGTGCCGGTCGGTGGTTGGGCTGTCATCCGATTCCAGGCTAATAATCCAGGTTTGTCTATGCATTTGAAAAATAATTTAAATCGTATTAAATAGTCAACTTACTCTTGCCTATGTCTATTTTCTTAACTTGAGTTAAGCTAGAATTTTAATACAAAAATTTAGCGATATAAGTCACATAAACATAAGTGTTTGCGTTTTAGCCAATGTTTTGTAAATTTTTTGTAAATAGCAAAAAATTGTTGGAAATATTTCGTAAATAACCATATTTACTAGAAATTTACTCTGCATTTTTTGTTATTTTAATAGCGTAAATAGATTTATGTGGCTATTTACAAAAAATTAACGAAACGTTGGTTATTTCAAAATTTTAACATTTCATATAGCTAGATAGCCAATGGACCCATTTTAATAAAGGGAGGTTTAAAAAATGTATGTGCCTACCTCCCACATATGTTTATATAATGAAACAAATCTGTGCAAAATGATTTAATTTTATTTAACTTATGATTTAGCAATCAAGTATAAATAATTAGTAATTTCTAAATTTTTATAGTAAATTTTGTGGACTAGATTTTTTATTCTTTTTATTAGTAAATAATTAACTTTTTCTTTATATATATATATATATATATATATATATATATATATATATATATATATATCGTAGGAAATAAAATTCTTAGTTAAGAAAAAAAGTAAACTTAAGGATATGAAAGTATTATTTTACTTCATCAAATCAATTTATGAAATCTAGGTTTCATCAAGCAATTAGTAGTACTAACGAATCGTTAGAGTTTTTTTTAAGTAGAAAACACTTTATGATTTCATTTTTCTTTTACTAATGAATTTTTGCATATATGTGTATATATATATATGTGTGTGTGTATATATATATATATATATATATATATATATATATGTGTGTGTGTATATACACGCAGGTGTGTGGTTAATGCATTGTCATCTGGACGTGCATATGCAGCTGGGCATGACTATGGCTTTTGAGGTTCAAAACGGGCCCACCAAATCAACTACGCTTCCTCCTCCACCGTCCGATTTTCCAGAGTGCTAGATCATAAAATAAATTAATAAAATAGACGAAGAGTCTGTCATCGTAATCTCGCCATTTCTATGGGATTTTATTTCTCTAATTGGTTCGAATAAAGCGCAAATAAAATGTAATCCGTGTATGTGTATGATTATTTGGTATCACTAGTTACCAATATTTTCAAAACCGTATTGGCTATATTTATTGTCGCGCAATCTCTCCGTCACAGTTCGCTTATCATTTGCCTCATAAGTTACATGAAAAAGATCATCTATACTACGTTGATCTATCCTAAGAGTATAAGTACCTATCGTTTTTTTTACTATTCATCATCGTCGTATTTGTACTGTTCATAACGCTACAAACCAATTAGATGTAGTAAGTGTGTGTGAGGTATAATTATCTCATGTCATCTTAGTGATATATGCTTTCCAAGTTTCACACTCTTTAATTATCATCTATATATATATACACCATAGCAAAGTTATGTGTGGTAGTCAAACAACAAGTTATATAACCTATATAAAATTTGTACTTTCCACGTTTATTAGGATGAAAATTTGTTTTTTGTGGGTCTATTTTACCCTCTTTAAGTTACATATATAATATTTAATGATCCATGCAAAAAGAAAAATATAATATACTATTTAATTAGTGTATAAACTCCAGCAAGACGGAGTAAACCTTGCTAGTATATATAAAAATACAAAAACCTCTTCTCAAAAAATAAAAAATTGCTAAAACCTACAGACTACAGTTCATATATGTGGTTACACCGTACACGCTCTTTAAATAAAAAGTCCCACAATCTGATAATATTTTCCTTATATATATATTATACATATATATACATATATATATCCTTGTTTTTTCACTTGGTCTTACGCCATATCTTTTTTCTTTCTACTTCTTCAACATGGGAAGATCATTCACTCTCTTGCTCGCATTTGCTCTTTCTATCACAGCTTCTTCAGCTTTACCGGCCACTATAGTCAAGCACTCTTTACATGTATCTTTTTTTTTAACCATTATACATATATGATTATTGTAACATTTTATCTAATAATATTTTTCTATTATATCGTTAAGAATTATAAGTCTTGAGTATATATACTTTTATTATACGAAAATTTTAACTAGGCATATAATCTGATAGGCTAACTATCTAATATTAAGAAAATAACTCAAAATAAGACAAGAAACATCTGTTTGCTACAAAGAGTATTGGGCATAATCTGGATTGTATTTCTAATATTTGAATACTTAGGTTATAAATTAAGGCTACTCAACTATTTCTAACAGTTTCTTTTATCATAATTTTCATTAATTTTGAAATAAAAAAATATTTATTTATTAAATTCATGTATGCAGGTGAAAACCACTGCTTTGAAGCACCTGTGCAAAGAACACGTCGTAGTTTTGGCGAACGACACATTGCCAGGACCGACGATAGAGGTCAAAGAGGGCGACACGCTTGTCGTTGAGGTTTTCAACGACTCGCCGTACAATATTACAATTCACTGGTAAATCTATTTCTTGATTATTTTCTCTCCATATACATGTAGACATATATAAATGACTTATTAGCATTTTTAGTTTTGGAGTAGCTCGAACTCATCTCCTCGTTTGAGAGGTGTTACTGAATAAGTTAGCGCATTTTTTATTTTGCATCTTTTATACTTGTTAAAGACACAACAATATAAAAGATTAAAAAAAAATGCAGAAATATAATAGACATGTATATATAGCACGGTATTCTAAAGATGCAATAACGGTTAAATAATAAATCAATTTTATTCAATTTTTAACCAACAATGAAAACTTTAACGTTGTGAATGTAATATTGCGTGTTGATATCTTGAGATATGCAAATTCAGTGTATTTAGGAAAGAAATGAAACTTAAATGCTTTTAATCTATTTGTACATTTGGAACTCCATGATTATGGCATATTATCATTCATGATCGGCACACTACAAATAATTAATATAATAAATGTGTGCATTAACGTCCATTGATGATGATTACAAGAGGAAAAAAAATCAACGCTACAATTAGTGTGTATTTAAAAAAAATTGATGCAATGCAATCGACTATTCATAGCAAAATTTCCATTTAAGGCTTTAAAAATATTAGCAGATCTCGCAAGAATATCATATTAACTATAAAGCTTTTAATTTCTGATTGGCAAATCAGTCTTTATAGATGAAGTGTATTTTGTAACAATTTGAAGCGACAGTTTACAGTAAGCAAATATATTCGCATAAGTGATCATTGAGATCGTATATAATAATTACCAATATTGAATAATTAATTTGTATGATTAGGTCTAATAATCATTGAGATCGTATATAGTTACCAATATTGTATCATTAATTTGCATATATATTTAATAGAGTATAATTAGACGATCTCCAATTGCACACCAAATATACAATTACAATAAATATTGTGCTTATTTTGTAAATAAATAAACTAATTTTCTATTAATAAAATCCCACTCCAAATTATACTGGAATTGAAGTTTTACTAACTTCATTTTATCACTTCCCACTCATAATAGAGTGAGTTGAAAATGTTCTTAACCCTAATAATATTAATAACCATCCCGATAGGCCGCATAATTTATACATGTTTACCACAGACAAATAGCCAAAAATCTTAGTTTACTGAGAAATATCCGGCCATAGCGTTCACATTATTTTCAGCAGATGCTTAAGAATTTATAATTTTAACTGACCGGTTAACATTTATACACAGATAAATCATCATCAACCAGATAATACGTTAGTAAATCATATAACAATAGTTGATGTGAAACAGATAAATGTATTAGCATGCATGAACAGTACAAAACTAAGTTTGGTAACTAGGAAGTAATTATTGAAATTTTTTTGTTATCGTTTACCATATACATATTTCTTGTTAATATATAATAATTAGCTCCAATAGTAATCCCCATACGCCATCTTCATTTTTAAAATTGTGTTACCATTGAGCAATATATATATATATATTTATTCCAGAAAGTTTCTAGATAATTATTAAAATTCACATCTTTTATGTGAATAGCAAAAAAAAAAAGTTGAATAAACTTATTTCATTGAGAAATCTGGCCATAAATTGCATATTTTATTAAGACATGCTATATATATACACCAACTAACAATACATGATAAGTTGTATGAAAGATGAAAGTTCCAAGCTTTATTAGTACTCATGAGCTATAAGTCTAGGATTTTATGTTTTTTTTTTCTTCCGAAGTCTCACGGCTGAAATCCAAAACACTAATGTGATATTATGAAACAGGCATGGAATATTTCAGTTATTAAGTGGATGGTTCGACGGACCAGAATATGTGACACAATGCCCTATTCGACCAAGGCATTCGTACACTTATAAATTCAAGATCACCGGTCAAGAGGGCACTTTGTGGTGGCACGCTCACTCCTCGTGGCTCCGTGCCACCGTCTATGGCGCTCTCATTATCCACCCAAGGTTCCCTAATAACCGTCCATTCCCTAAACCCGAAGCCGAAATTCCCATCTTGTTAGGTTTGTACACCTAACCTAATAATTTTACTTCCTAGTAAAATTGTTTTCTTAAGCAAGAGAATCCCACGTAGAAAAGAAAACGAGAGCTAATATGGGTTCGAATTGACACCGGTCACTCCTCATCTTATTGTTAAAATTGTTTAGATATAGAACTGCATATAATGATTTACATATATATTATGAGAGCCACACAACTAATAATCTTTGGGATTCGGTGTAGGATGAGTGAGCACAAACTGCCACCATCTTGTGGTGACAAATTATAAATCACATATAATAAATAAAAAGATAGTCATTTGAAACTTATTTGATTAGCAAAATGATCAAAACTTCAACTTTTTAGCAAATTAGCCAAATTTACGTTCTTTTTACAGCCAAGATTAATATTTTTTACGATTATTATAAGTAATTTATCACTTTCAAAAAAATTACTCATGGGGTCAAAAAAAAAATTTGATACCAGATTGATGTACGTTTTGGCTATTTTACTAAATTAAGACAACCCTTAGTTATTTTGCAAATTCATAACTTGAAATTGGCTATTTAGCTACATCACTCTAAATAAATAAATAAAAACCAAGAAATGACTAGTTTATTATCAATTACTTTTTTTTTATATTGAATTTCATGATACTTTACAAGGATATCATAAACAATTTATTATAGAAAGAAAGTCTAGATTAGTAAGACTTGTGCTACAGAAGGCATATGGAATTATCACTAATTTCAGGGGAGTGGTGGAATGGTAACGTGATCGACATCATGAATGAGGCGATGGCCAGCGGCGGAATTCCTAATTTCTCCGATGCTTACGTCATCAACGGAAAGCCTGGCAATCTCTATCCCTGCTCCCAAAGTGGTAACGATTTAAAAAAATTTGTTAAAATTTATGAATAATTTCATATCACATTAATAATGTCTACAACAACTTTTCATAAATTAAAGATATGTATAAGTTGGAGGTTTTGCGCGGGAAAACTTACTTGCTGCGCATAATCAACGCTGCACTAAGTACCCAACTCTTCTTCAAGATCGCCGACCACTCGATGAAGGTGGTCGCGGTGGACGCCGTTTACACAGACCATTACATGACAGATGTCGTCGTCGTCGCTCCCGGTCAGACCACTGACGTCCTTCTCTTAGCAAATCGCTCCGCCGGAACTTCCTATTTCATGGCCGCCCGTGCCTATGCCTCCGGCGCCGGAGTCCCTTTCGATAACACCACCACCCGCGCTGTCCTCTCCTACGCACCCACGTAATTACAAATCTTCCCCACTCTAATTCCTTTTTTCAAAAATTGATTTTGAGATTCCTAGTACATTTGACTCTTGGCCTTTCTTGATTTTTTTTTTTTTACTTAAATTTTAAAATTTGTGAGAATTATTTTTGGACATACTCGTTCCAAGAATATATTTATGGGACAATTAGGTCAATAATCCAATAGCACACCTTTATTTTAAAAAAGAGACATAATGTTATTTTATTCAGAGAATAGTTCAGCAGATCGAAGTAAATTAAATTAACTAAAACAGTTAATTCAATTTTACTTTGGTAAGACAGATGTATATTAAATGAACTAAAACAGTTAATTCAATCTATTTGAGCCTGGTGGACTATTTTCTTAATAAAATGAAATTTTGATTAGAATCTTAAAAGAGACTAGGGAGCTAGCTAGCTAGTTGTAACAAATTCTTCGATATTTACATTTTTTTTCCTTGTTGCTTACGGGTTTTTTTTTTTTTTTCATTCAATGTTTTCTGAGTTGATTACAGTCTCATCTAAAAATTAAGTTATTTATAATTTCTCCTAAATTTTTTTGTTTTTGTTTTGGCATTTGGTTTCTAGGTCCGCCCCCGAGGCTAGGTCAATCATGATGCCGACCTTCCCAGCCTTCAACGACACCCCGACCGTCCACCGGTTCTTCACCAACCTCACCGCCCTCGTCCGCGGGCCCCACTGGGTCCCCGTCCCGGGCCCAAAGGTCCATCACCACATGTTCGTCACCTTCGCGCTGGGCCTCAAGCCCTGCGACCGGCCCAACAAGGCCTCGTGCGCCGGCTTCTTCGGCCAAAAATTCTCCGCGAGCATGAACAACGAATCTTTCGCGATCCCTTCCCGCGCTGGGACGTCCATGCTCGGCGCTTTCTTCTCTAACAAGACTCTCGGGGTTTACACCACGGATTTTCCCGATAACCCTCCAACGGCCTTTGACTACACGAACACGGCGCTGAGCGTCGACCCGGGGCTTCTGTTCGCGCCAAAAGGGACGAGAGTGAAGAGCGTTAGGTACAACGATGTGGTGGAGATTGTGCTTCAGAACACGGCTCTCGTCGTGGCCGAGAACCACCCGATTCACCTCCACGGCTTCAACTTCCACGTCTTGGCTCAGGGGTTCGGGAACTTCGACCGAGCCAGGGATTCGTGGAAGTTCAATCTTCTGAATCCGCAGAGCCGCAACACTATCGCCGTGCCGGTCGGTGGATGGGCTGTCATCCGATTCCAAGCCAATAATCCAGGTTGGTGGGGATATATTTACATAATAATAATACGGTAAAATGAAAATAAACAAAGTGCAAAATGATTTGATTTATTTATTTAGCTTAATGATATGGCAAACAAGCATAAAATATAAATGATTAGTTATTTCTGAATTTGTATTGTTACTAGTAATATAAAAACGAAATCATAGTCTTTCTACTTGAAAAACCCTCATGATTCATTAGTATAAATTGCTTATCAAAACATAGATTCTATAAATTGTTGACTCGATGAAGCAGTTTTGTATACTAATGATTCATTTGTATTAATTACTTAGTAAAACCTAGATTCTATAAAGGGTAATTTAGCAAAATAGCCAAATCAAATATTTAACATTGCTAAATAGCCAAGGTTTTGTAAATACTAAGTAAATAGCCAGATATCATTTAAGACACTTCTACATTTACTAAAAAGCCCAGGAATTTCCCGCCCATAAGCTCACGGTTTACTTAAAAAAAAAGGAGGTAACGTGTAAACGAGAATTGAGAAAGTAATAACTGCAATTAATTACCGATTATCTCTCCACCAATATTCAATCTGCCATTAAGAAAAAATCTCTCCCAAATATATTTTCAAAACATCTCCTCTCTCCGACGAACATGACCTCCATTGGCGACAACCGACGAACTGAAACGATTTTTTAGACAACCGACGAACCATTTACTGGAACGACGAACAGTAAATGTGTGTAAATATTAAGTACTATTATATTTGGATATCTGGTAGAGTTTATTTACGCATATTTACTGCACAATTTTTCGTAGCCTTAACTTATTTACATATATAAAATGTAAGTATGTATTAACAAATATGCACTAATTTATTGGCATAACCACTTAACTCACCATGGCAAGAACAAAAATTCGAGCTATCAAAAGTAACGTACCATGTGATTTCCCTTTCAAAAATGTGCCATCCACCGAAATAACAGGCCTACAATACTGGAATCCATGGACCGAAGCCCCAAGAGCCAAGAAAAAATATTTGAATGACTTATCAAGATAAACTCTGTAACACAGTATGAACCTGTGTAAATATAGAAACAGTAAATCAGTTATGATATATTAACTGTCAAAGATGTAAATCAATGTAAATACAAATACAATGCTACATACATTTCCAGAAAAAATCAAAGCCAGAGAGTGATACTTAAAAATTGAAAATACATGGATTCTATATTTCTGGCCGAAAATAACAGATATAATATATAAAAAGAAACAAATAAATTACAACTTCCACGTCCATTTAGTTCCTAAAATAAAGGGAATCATAAATTGACTAAATCATGTTCACACCTATATCAGATTTAATCCGAAAATTCAAATATGTAATTCAAAATTCAAACGCACATGGGCAATTTTCGGAAATAAAAAAACCTATCATTGGGCCACGTCATCAGCATGGCTATTTACTTAGTATTTACAAAACCTTGGCTATTTAGCAATGTTAAAGATTTGATTTGGCTATTTTACTAATATTTTGTTCTATAAATGGATTCTATGAAGTAATATAATAGTTTTCATATCCTTAATTTAACATTTTCTTCTAAGCTAAGTATTTTATTTCCTACTATATATATATGGAAAAATGATATGAAATAGCCAATTCAAACTATGACTTTTGCAAAATAGCCGTAGTTTCATTAGGTATAGCAAAATAGCCAATTGAGAGTACTACGACTTTTAATCATGCCTCGATTAATTTTAATCCAGTTTTTATAAAGCTTACATTTTGTCTTTATAATTCGTTGGGATTAAATTTAATCCAGCCTAGATTAATTTTACTTGGGCTAGTTTGCTTATAGTTGACAAACTATGGCTATTTTGCAAAAGGTTAAGTTCTATTTAGCTATATAACCGCTTGACCCAATTATGTGTATACTTGCAGGTGTGTGGTTAATGCATTGTCATATGGACGTGCATATGCAGTTGGGCATGACTATGGCTTTTGAGGTTCAAAACGGGCCCACCAATTCTACTAGGCTTCCTCCTCCACCGTCCGATTTTCCAGAGTGCTAGGTCTTAAAATAAATTAATTAATTAAATAGACGAAGAGTCTCTGTTATCGGCCATTTCTAGGGATTTATTTCTCTAATTAGTTTGAAATTTGAATAAAGAGAAAATAAAATGTAATTGGCTTGATTATTTGGTATCATTAATTACCAAGAGTTGCTCAATTGTAACATTGTAAAATAAAAATATCTTTTTTTATAAAATACCTTAGTATAATTCTATTTTAAGGTTTTTTATTTACATAATCTTTGTTTTAATTTATTTTTGTAATTGAAACTAGTGTGCAACTATGCTATATTTGGGCGGCATTGCTCTAATAATTATATGATGAATTAGATAGAGGGAAATTCTTATACGAGGCACAACTAGGAATGACAGCCGGTACGGGTATGAACAGGTGCACCTAAACCGATACTCGACCCGTTAGAAAAAAATACCAATTAACCCGTACTTGTTTTCTCAAACAGGTTGGGTAACAGGTAATACCAGCCGGGTTGCGTGTGTGAAATTTCAATACCCGTTATCCGTTAACCTGATTCACAAATAAAAAATTAACCACTAATCAATAAATCTAAATATAAATTATCACTAAAACAAGTTAAAATTTAAAATTACAAAACAAACAATTTAAAAGTAGAAAGGTATCTAATTTTTTGAAAGAAAAAAATTTAAAAATTTATAACGGGCCAGGTTGTTCTCTGCCAGTTGTTCTCAACCAATTTCAGACTATAACTTCTACTCAAATTTTCCATGTTGAAATTTCTTCAAGAACCGGTTGGGACCGGGAGAAACAGACAACTAAAGTACATAGAGAGGGAGGGAGATAGTTACAAAGTTACTAATCAATGGAAGTTAGGTAAGAAGATCATTGGACCCAAGTTTTATAAGTTTAAAGATACTATTGCCGAAAATCATATTGAAAATTGAGATCATCAATTTGTTGGACGCCTAAAATTTAGGTGTCTTTTTTTTTTGTTTTTTTTTTTTTTGAAACTGGGACTTGCCCTTAACTCAAACGACCGCACGGTCGAAAGCCTCCCGCACAAGGGGCGGGAGATCCCCCATAGAGACAAACCCTGAAACATGATATTTCGCCTAAAATTTAGGTGTCACCAGTGTAAATAAACATTACATTCTACATGGTAGTGTAGGACATCATCCTCTTCTCAAAAGAGGTAAAGGCGATTCGGTTGCTTTTCGGGCAAGTATGAGCTTAGATGCGTGATCTTGTACATGATCTTGAGGAGCTAAACAGAAGTGTTGGGGTTGCATTATTTGCACCGTAAAATAGATTTTTGGGCAATTTTGAGCAAAGCCAAGGGCCATGATCTTCTACATGATCTAGAGTAAACGGAAGTGTAGGGGTTATTTATTTGCACCATAAAATAGATCTTTCAATAAGCTTTTTTATTGCCTATCTAATTTAGGACACCAAAGCAAGACGATATGATCCTTTCAAGCACCACTAAGCGCCGGTTTGCTTAAGTATTCTAATTTTAAATTGGAAGGTATCAAATTTAAAAAAATTACAACAAATTTGCTTAAGTATGAATTGGAAGATATCAAATTTAAAAAATTATAACAAATTATAAGGGCTCACGTTAGCGAATCAGGTACCTGTACCTGCACCCGCACCCGTTTATATCTAAACGGGTATTACCCACCATTTTGAACGAATAGTACCAACTCCGTTTAGACCAAGTAACAGATGGATCGATAAACGATTATCGGTTAATAATGCCATCCATATTTATCACTGATTCACAATATAATCCAATGAAATACCATAATTTTAGAAGGCAAAAAATAAATAAATAAATAAATAAAGAAGAAAAAAAAAAGCATTATCGCAGTAATGCTATCTCTATATATTTCTTTTGTCGGTTGGTCTTTTTAGTCCCACATGAACAAAGAAATTAGAGTGTGATAGGTTCATGCATTATAAACAGAAGTGAAATTAGAATTCTCAAGTGGCATTTCCCCATCTACCAACAATTTTTTGATGTTAAAGTTTAAATCATTATTGGCGGGAGTGAGAGCAGGAATGCTTATATCTTTCTTATTCATCCTCCACCGTTGACATGTTAATATATTGCTTTGTCAAATAAAAAAAATTCATTTTGTAGACATAACTAGCTAAATATTGAATTTGGTCTTCTTATGCTTGAAGTATCTTAACATGGACTCTTATCTCATTTTTGGACAAATATCCCTCTAAGACAATTTAAGGACTATTTTTTGTTTAAAACTATCATTTATCTCACTCTATTTCTCTTTTCCTCTTTTGGCGGCAAACCCAACTTTTATCTCCTAGACTTGTGATGGCGAGCGACAGTTTGAGACATCCTTGCGACAATCTCTGACATTCTCTCTTGATCTCCAAGCCTTTAAATAGGATTCTCAATATCCATCTTCTCTTCACTTCCTCACATTCATTATGCGTCGAATACCAACCATCGAGTTAATAAAAAATCTGTCTTTATTGGCATGAAAATTGGCTCATGATGCAGCTCCTCGATGACCCAATGTTCGAACTATACACGAACAACGAGTGTCTACTCTCTTAAACGAAAATCTGTCACATTTCATACCACCAAATCTTTACACCCCTCAACTTCCATGTATATTTAAAATTTTTATATAGGATATATCACCTGTCTTTCGAATAAAATTTCACTCTAAATTTGAAACTATTTTTTAGATCATATATGTAGATCTCATTTTTCAACTCTTTTTATTGCTTCCAAAAAAACATTCCCAAGAAAAATTTATTTTGAGCTACTTGTATTTTCAAAGGTTATTTGAAAATTGAAGACGCATATTGATTTGGTTCTTCCAGGATATCCTCGCCTTTGAACTCGAGCGCCTTCCATGATTAAGGCATGAACTCTAGTGTTTGTGCTCTCTGAGGCGGCTCACATGACGGTTGATGGGGCCGTGAGGGCTCCACAAAATTTTCCACGAATTCTTCATATTCATTGGGTGCAACAAAACTTTATAGCTCTTAACCAATGTGTCTTTCATCTCCTCGCCACTATGAGCATACCACTGCAATTTCTTTCTTTACCGAGCTTACACACAACGGAAATTTCTTTCAATTTATGTGTTTCATATAACACGCAACATGACCAACGGTTTCTACTAAGGCGGGACCCATCAGAATAGCACCCAATGTAAGGAACTTCAAGTTTTAAGTCAAACGTAAATTTGAAACTTTTCTATCAATTGAACGTAGCTAACGTCTTTTAAAACATCAAACGTAAAGGTCACAAAATATGTGAAAATCCATGTATGATCTTAATACTCCCACGTTCCATTAAATAAGACAAACATTCGTCAATAATCGCAAACCGTCGCAGTCATTTGAAACCCTCTTGAACATCGCAAATCATTCTTGGAATCGCAAACCATTGCAAATTTTTTTTATTTCATCATTAGTCATCACAAACCATCGCAATTCATAAAAATTCAAATTTTTTAATGCTTTACTTAAACTCTTAGGCTCCGTTTGGAACCCGGAAAATAAGAGAGAAAGTGCAAATAATAAAGAAAATGAAAATGTAAGAGAAAATAATAGAAAATGTCAAAATTTTAATTGTGTTTGAAAGTCATAGAAAATATGAGAGAAAATTGACGGGAAAGTAACGATGAGACTAGCGACGGAGCTAACTCAAGTCCAAGGTGGGCTCGAGCCCCCAACCCTCAAATTTTTTTTTTTACATTTTTTTGCCCATTTCTAAAAAATTTTACATTTTTTACCTTAAAATATTTACACTTTTGTCCCATTTTTTAAAAAAATTTCATTTTTACCATAATTTTTTTTAATTATAGCCCCCTAAATTTTTTTATTTACATTTTTTACCCATTTTTAAAAAGTTTTACATTTTAACCATAAAAAATTTACACTTTTGACCCATTTTTTAAAAAAAATGTAAAAATGTAAAACTTTTTAAAAATGGGTAAAAAATGTAAATAAAAAAATTTAGGGGGGCTATAATTAAAAAAAATCATGGTAAAAATGAATTTTAAAAAAAATGGGTCAATAGTGTAAATATTTTAAGGTAAAAATTTTTACATTTTTACCTTAAAATATTTACACTTTTGACACATTTTTTTAAAAATTTTCATTTTTACCATGAATTTTTTTTAATTATAGCCCCCTAAATTTTTTATTTACATTTTTTACCCATTTTTAAAAAGTTTTACATTTTTACCCTAAAAAATTTACACTTTTGACCCATTTTTTTAAAAAATTTCATTTTTACCATGATTTTTTTAATTAGCCCCGCTAAATTTTTATTTACATTTTTTGCCCATTTTTTGAAAAGTTTTACATTTTTACCCTAAAAATTTACACTTTTGACCTTTTTTTTTAAATTTCATTTTTACCATGATTTTTTTAATTAACCCCCCTTAAATTTTTTTATTTACATTTTTTTACCCATTTTTAAAAAGTTTTACATTTTTACCCTAGACAAATGTGATCCCCTCATAGACAAATGTGGAGAGATTCTCATTTTCTATTTGATTTTCGAAAGAAAATGACATCCTCATTTTAGTTATACACTTTCTCTTTCATTTTCCATCATATTTTTTTTTCTACCATATTTTTCTCAATCCAAACAACCTAAGTAAAATAGGAGGGATTTCCATTTTCCTTTCCCTCCTATATTCCGGATTCCATTCGGAGCCTTAAGTCAACATAGTAATCTAAACTTATTCAAAAATAAATAATTTACCTATTCTCTTCAACTTTAATCCACGAAATCTAACTTTTTAGTGAGAATTTGAGTTAGAGAGGGAGAAGTGGGAAAATGAAAAACTAAGAAAATTATGAAGTTAAATGCTTTCAAGGATTGTTTTGTTCGAAAATGTGATAAAAGTTCAGAGATAGAGTGATATTTGCTAGTTATAAGGTCTATAAATTGAAATTTCTCTTAAAAAAATACTATGTTATACATATAGATCGTGGGTTCTATTCCCACTCACATCAAAGTTGCTTTAAAAAAAAATTATGTACATTTAATTCTTATCTAGAACAAAGAATTTAGGTCCAGCTCCAATTTTTTCCAAATTAGTTTTAAACATACATATTTTTTTTTTACTTGTTTATGTAAAATTTAGCTTCCTCGAAGACATGATATAAGATTCTTAATTTAAAAATTAACACCAATAAGATTGCTGATTTTCGGTTTTTGCGGGTCAAGTACAGCAACAAAAAATATATTCAGACCTTTTTCCATTGTGTATTATTTATGTTTCATCTTTAATTGATCAAAAGTCAAAACAAGGAACGCCTGAAGCAAACTCCTTAAAAAAAAAAATAATAATAAAAAAAATTTAAAAAAAAAAGATGTCTTATTCTTTCAGCATTATGTTATGTAAACATTTATTATGGTCCTTGTTTCTTCAAGAGAAAAGTGGGAGTCGGTGTTCACCGGAGGCAAATGAAATGATGCTTTTCTTGAGCGGCGATATATAGTTGGCTCCGTGGAAAGCAGCGGCCCGTAAGACGTTAAGAGGTCCAAAATCGACCGAATAAGCCTTTTGAATACCGTCAAGGACCGCCATCATAGCAATGTTCTCTGGCTTCCTCTCCGCTTCGAATTTCTTCAACAGCGAGATCTGCTTCAATCCAAAAACACCTATGAGCAAAATTAAACAGATCTCACCACCAAATAACCCGATAACAGAATCTGGCATCGGAAGGTGTGGATGGTCTAAAACCAGTGTACTGGATTGTTCTAAAAGGTTTGGAAAAAATGAGGCTAGATTGGAGTTCAAAAAATTAAAAATTAAAAAGACAGGTCCAAACTCTTTTAGACATGTCCAGTCCGGTTTGGACCGTTAAATATTTTTTAAAAACTTTTATCAAGCAAACTGGATAAAAATGACTAAGACGTGTATAATCATAGTATTTTTAACATAAACATAATCACAATGTAACAAGCTCAACTTAAATTAAATGTTCAAAATTCAAATACCCACGAACTAAGAATTAAACATAAAAATATTTATACTAACTGATTTTCAAAAAAGCTGCCTATGTAACCAGTAAAATCTCAGTAACTTAGCACTCCATAAACCTTAAAAAATATTCTAAAATGGATGTGCGTTCTTCACAATTACATAAAAATATTTCGCTAATGTTTTACATTTATTTCAGGTATACCCACATGAAAAAAGAAAAAAGAAAAAAGAAAAAAAAAAAGGGTTAATAATGCTACTAATTAACAGAGTTAAGATAGAATTTCAGCAATAAGTGGATAAAGCAGTTGATCAGAAGATCTCATACCTCGCCGATGTCAGTTCCAACGGCAATACCTTCTGCGAGGACTCTTGAAAGAGCGAAAGCATCTCCGAAACCCATATTCACCCCTTGGCCGGCCAAAGGGTGAACAGTGTGCGCTGCGTCGCCTACAAGAACTACATTTTTCGAAGCATAGTTTTTGGCATGCCTCAGAGACAGCGGAAACACCATCCTTTCGGAGCTCAACTTGGTCACTTTTGGCGGGACCGCAAAGCATTCGTCCACACTCGGTTTGAGCCAAGACAACAATCCTCCGTTCTCTGAAGCGCTCGTTGAATTAGGACGAGGCCCGAAACCATCATCTAAAGCATAGTTCACTTCTTTCAAGAAATCATCATCGCACATCGCTTTGCGATCTTCTGCTTCTTTCGGGTTCATTGTCCAAACGATGTTGCTGAAATTATCCCCGACTGGCAAGAGGGCGATCGGCCCAGAAGGTAGAAATCGCTGCCACGCACAGTGATTCTCACCATTGTGCTGCACCGTACAGATGATCGCGTTCTGTGAATAACTCCAACCGGTGGTCTTGAGTCCTGCCAGCTCTCTCACCTGAGACTTTGATCCATCGGCTCCGACCTGCAATTATGTCCCAATTAAAGTTACATGAAATGGGATCAGATTGAATTAATATAAAAGATATCTACTAAAGCTAATCCCAAGTACAAATAAAATATCCAAACTTGTTACAGCCCGGGATGTGGATCTCGTGAAGAGAGTCGTTGCAACTTAGGTCTTAAAAGGGTTATTCGGAATAATGATAATGAATGATTAAAAATCCGAATTGCAAAATTCAAACCGCCAAATTACATATCAAAAACCTATTGGGTAAATATGTAACATCATCCAAGGAGACAAATGAAAATTACCACCAACTTCGTGTATACGCTACTTCCGTCACTTAGATCCAGCTTCACCGGGTAAAGCTGCTCATCCAATGATGACGGGGACGACTTGCTGTCCAACCCCATTGATGATGACGAATTCCGATGTAAATTCATTAGCTTCGATTGGTACATATGCTTTTGGATATCTGCACTCTGTTTACCAATGTATAAAGATAAAATACAAATCAAACAAATAAGCGAACACATAACGTGTTTGTTACAGGTGATAAATATCTAGGCAATACCTGTACGCATGATAACAGAGAGTCAAGCAGTACTCTGTTCTCGACTACACATCTGAATCGGGATGGTTCAGAAAATAAATCAGTGTTCTGAATTTCAAAACTAACAAATATCGATGCTTCGGAGCTTACCCAAGAGCATCTTTATTTACATCTCGCGCATGGTATGTTGTATATCCTAGGCCAGTATAGTCCCAAACCTATATGACGCGATATAGGTATATAAAATCACGGGGCTCCAAAACTTCTTACATCACTAAACGAGAATGCAAAAGAGTGGAACTACGTCTCATGCTCACCTGCATCTTGTCAAAATACGCATGTCGATGTTCTTCCACATATTTCCAAGCTCCAATATCTGTAAGCATGTCATAATGTTGAACTTCGATACGGTAACAATATTGCAAGATGGTTACAGAACTTCACATCTACTAACATTATTACTGTGGAAAAATGAAATAAAAAAGAACAAACTGAAGGTGGTCCAACACATTACATAATGAAATCGAATCATGTTAAATACCTTTGAAGAGTGATATAGTCGCTGGTGTGACTGTACTAACTCTTGGGTCGGGAGGGGCGTCTTTCTTGATTTCAACTCTGTTAAATAGTTTCGGGTTGCTATCAACAATCGCAACATTCAAGTGCTTGGTCAATGGAGTGCTTGCTGCATAATTTCATTGACACTATTAAATACACTGATATTGGCTCAAACTACATAACTATATGCATATCTTGGAATAATTTTTCAATACTCCACTGCCTAGTTTTAGTTCATCATAAATATGCGGCAATGTAAGCAAACTTCTTCGACTATAAATTGAATCCCATTGTATAGGGTGTGGCACTGACAAAAACACAACGTATTGTCGATTCATTTCTCATTGTACCCGGGAAAAAATAAATAAATAAATAAATAAGGAGAGGTCGAGTTCACAAAAGAGTAGACCGAGCAATTTTACATATTAACATCAATAGATGTATTATATACACAGTTTCTAGTCCAGAATCCTCATCTAAAAATAAAAAATAAAAATAAAAATTGAAAACCGTAGCAAATCAATAGAAACAAAAAGAAACACGTACCCAGTGAAGAAGCAAGAGCCAATCCAACCATACCACCTCCAACGATGGTGATATCATGTTGTTGAACTTTATTTGAAAATTTCGGTTCTTCCTGCAATTCCAAACAAACCTAAGTAATAGGTCGATTTCCAGTTCCCCAAATTATTTTCTTGCAAAAATAAGAGCCTAATAAGACTAACAAGACTCTAGAATCGACCAACTATAACTATTAAAGCTGAGAACATTATACACATATGAACAACAATGGTCAAGCAACAGAGATTATTACTTGCCCAGCTTGGCCAGGTTTAGAGCTGACTACTTTGGCAGCATTGCTGGTGCAGAAATTCCTGGCCTGAGGTCCCAAACTAAGCCGACGAATATTTTCAACACTTTTCCACTTGATTAACCTGTTTTCCAGTAAAAATATATATATATCTATAATACAGTCTATACGCTCGATTAACCCAAATTCTTGACGAACAGTATAGAAAAACGAATATAGAACAATAGAGAGAGCAAATTGTGCATTTGAAACGAAATAACTTTGTTCATCACCAGAAAGAAATGGAATGAAGAGAGACAAAAAAAAAAAAAAAAAAAAAAAAAGGCGTGCCTGCTCATAGTTTCTTCGAAGCACGATTGTGTTGAGTTCCAATGGCTTTTTTTTGTTGAGCTCTGTAACCGATTGTTAACTAATTTTAGAACGAGAGATAAAAGAGGAGAAGAGAAAATGGACTAGCTACCGGGAAATTCCCGAACCTGCGACGAATCAACATCAATGAAATTCGGTATCAGCGAAATCACCGGAAAGACCTAAAATCGGAGACTATCGAGCTCGCCTATAATAAATTCGATACAACGGCGTTGGCTCGTCGGATCACGTACCTTTCGAGGAAGAGGAAAGGACAACGGGGCTGAATCACGGCGAATCACGGCGGAGGAGACGAAGATTGACGCCGGTTCACGGTCCGTCTTACGGGAACAGTAACGGCGAGACTAGGCGTGGCGGGAGATAGAGATGAGTAGCGGGGCAGACTGGGCAGTAGAAGCGAATGTGGCAGCGAGAGAGTTTACGAGTGTCAAATTACTTATATATATGACGAAGGATAAATAGCATGTATATATTTTTGGTTTATGGAAAACACATTTCTACCGTAAGTTTACTAATTATAATTTTAATTTTGATTCAACTCATATTATTTTTTGAAAAATTAGATTTCGCCATCACTTATCTAACATATCTCACTCTGTCTCTCTAACACTGAAACCCATATAGCAATTTTATAAAAAGTTTCCCCAAAACAAAAACAACGGAGAAAAGGAGATAGATGAGGAGGCAAGGGAAGATCACGAATTAGACACGACAAGTCGCGTTCATATTTTTTTTCATAAAATAGACGCGACTTCATAGAACGAAATTCACAAAAACGAAGTAATACTCGCCGTGTATAAAACTTTCAAAATTTGAAACATATGCGACTTATTGCGTCTATTGCACCTAGCAGTTAAGCGTTTGTTTGTATCTTATATAGTGGCGTATGTGAAGAGCAATTATTATATACATGTTAAGAGCAATGAGTAGGAGTACTATAGTTATAAGTAATGAATTATAAGATTAATAAAACTATAATCTAACCATAAAAATTTGAATATATTTCACAACTTTTATAACTTGTCAATTTTTTTGAAACAAATTTAAATTATATAATAATCATAAAACACACAAAATTAGAACAATTTTGGATTTGTTAGAATAGCCTTTGATTAAATTCTTAGAATTTATAAGAAAGTTAATTAAGTTTATAAATACCTTTAATTTGAATTTGAGTAGTAGGTGTTGAATTTCAGAAAAAATAAATAGTTTGTTTGTTGAGAAACTTAATAAAAATGTTGGTAAGGACCAATGTTCAAAATATCGGGATATATCGGTGATATATCGCCGATATATCGTTTTTTGAAGAGTCTCGGTAAAATATCCGTTGTAATCGTTATCGTTTTATAAATATCGGTAAAATATCGATGATATATCGACAAAATATCGTTTAGTTAAAAAATCCAAAATATCGACAAATATCGACAAAATATCGTCCAAATTTGAAAATATCGTTTTTTTATTTATTTTTTTTATTTTATTTTTTATTTATTATTTCTTATTATTTATACATTTTACTTATTAATTTTACTTAGTATAATGATATTATCAATATTTCTTTATTTATATTTTATTATACATATAAATATATGTATGATACATAACGTATTATATATATAATATCTATACTAAATTACTAATAGACTAAATAATTAAATATATAATACTATTCTTTTTTTTATTATTTTAAAGAATATTTGTAATGTAGTAGAAAAAATATTACAATTTCTTTGAAAAAATATTTTATTACATTTTTTAATATTGAGAAAGTATGTAAATATTAATAATGTATATCTATAAGAAAAAAGTTATAGCTTATAGGTATATTTTAAATTTGATTGTTTTATTAGAAATTTAAAAATATAAATAGTGGTACATATTTTATTATATTTTGTTATAAGATTTTTGTCGATATATCAGTCGATAATCGATATATCATCGATATATCACCGATATAATCGGTAGTCGGTATTAAAATTGTTATAGAATATCCGTCGATATATCCGTCGATACTCGATATATCCGTAAAATCAGAACCTCGGTATGGGTATCGGTATCGATATTTTGAACATTGGTAAGGACTAAGGACCACTTTGCTCGAAAAAATAGTTCACGGGACAAACGCATCGCTAGCGTAATAGTTCGTGGACTAGTTTGCAAAATGAAAATAAAG
Source organism: Urtica dioica subsp. dioica (assembly GCF_054948205.1). Taxonomy (NCBI): domain Eukaryota; kingdom Viridiplantae; phylum Streptophyta; class Magnoliopsida; order Rosales; family Urticaceae; genus Urtica; species Urtica dioica. The sequence goes on along the minus strand of NC_142757.1, from coordinate 51,911,834 downwards.
AATTTGAAATAGAAAAAGAAAATAAAAAGAAACGAAGCACTTTCGTTGCGGTTAAGTCTGGTAGCTAGAACTGTGGTGGAACATCCCAACGAGAGAGAGAGAGAGAGAGAGAGAGAGTAACAACCATGGAAGAGGACGAAGCCACGCTCGCCACCGTAGAATCCGCCGGAGAAGAGGAGGAAGGCGGCGGAGGAGGAGGAGGAGGAGAGGAGAGAGCCGGAAGGGACAGAGTGAAAGGACCGTGGTCGCCGGAGGAAGACGCCATTCTCAGCAGACTGGTCAGCAAGTTCGGCGCCAGAAACTGGAGCTTGATCGCCAGAGGAATCTCCGGCCGATCGGGAAAGTCCTGTCGCCTCCGGTGGTGCAATCAGCTCGATCCTTCCGTCAAGCGCAAGCCGTTCTCAGGTATCGCGATTCGTCTCCTCTTCCGCCATTCCTGACCTAGAATTTCGACTTCTCTTTAGGCATCGATTTCATTTCGAGTTTTTCTTTTCTCTTTTCTCGTTCCAAACAATCAAGGTTTTTGCATCTTCTTTTTTAGGTTTATAGCATTGTGCCTTTTGTAATGACTTTCATTGAAGTATTTTTTTGAATTACTTAGACTATATAAACCTCGAAACAGGGTTAAGGAATTTTGAGATTTAAAATCCTCTGTCATTTCTGAACTCGAAGTGTGTGTAATTTAGACCCAAGCAATCAATCAATGTGTGTGGGTTCAATTAGTCATGGGTTCTTGTTCAACGTCCTGTGCTTATTCATATTTCCCTGTTCTTGGCATTAGTAGTTTCATTTTCCATGGTTTCACAGTTAAAATTCATGTTTTCGAGCGACAAAATTGTGTACTCACACAAGGTGCCGATACTGATGGATACCTATAGAGACGGACTTAATATATTTTTTTGTCAAGACGAGTTTGTACGAATCGTCATTATTATCCTCTACTAAAGAATATTGTTGCTTACTTTCTTTCCTCTAGTACTACCTTGCATTGCATGAGTTGCGAAGGTTCATAGTTCTCAGTCAATGTAAACCCATATGACTGAATTATGTAATATTAGGTTCATATTTCTCAGTCAATGTAAACCCATATGACTGAATTATGTAATATTATACAACAGAAAATGCAGAGCCGAGTTCGGAGAAACCAAAATCACTTTTTTTTTTCCTTCCTATTTGTGAGATTTTACACATAAAGAGTTTTGGGGAGTCAAGGGTTTTATTTCTTTGCACTCAAGACTGATAATTTTGTATCTTTTTTTTTTTTTTTCTCAGACGAGGAAGATAGGATCATAATTGCAGCGCACGCGGTTCACGGCAACAAATGGGCCGCGATCGCTCGGCTTCTACCGGGAAGAACAGACAACGCCATCAAGAATCACTGGAACTCCACGCTGAGGCGCCGATGGATCAGCTTTCCAAAGGCCAAGCTGGCGGACCCGACCGGGAGCGCGGCCATGGAAGAAGATTTGAGCTTGGACAACAAAACCAAAGGCTCGTCGGAAGAGACTATGTCCTGCGGCGACGCCAATTCATTCAGGTCCAACGCGGACCACGGAACGGCCGATAATCAGATTCAGACCGAACCAAGCTTCCCGACGGAAGAAGGTCAACGCGGTCAGGTTGACCCTCCGACGCTGTTTAAGCCCGTGGCTCGGGTCAGCGCTTTCAGCTTGTACAACAGCGATTCTCTCTCCTCGGTCCCGTTGGAAGGCCCTCTGGTTCGAGCCCCGAAGCCCGACCTCGGAGTCTTCGGCGCCCGGGCCGTGCCTCACCGGTGCGGCCACGGCTGCTGCGACTCGGGAGAAGAGAGCTCCCGAAAAAGAAGCTCTCTGCTGGGGCCGGAATTCAGGGACTACTCGGAGCCCGTGTCGTTCCCGAGCTACGAGCTGGCTTCGATCGCGACCGACATAAGCAACCTCGCTTGGCTCAAGAGCGGGTTGGAGAACAGCAGTGTGAGGGCGATGGGTGACGTGGCGGGTCGGATCATCTGCGGCGGATCTCAAGCTGCGACGATGGGTCGTTACGAAGATAATGTCCTCTCGACCTAAGTTATCGGAATGGTCAAAGACTCAAAGCTACTTAAGATTGCCTTGAGGCTCATAAAAAGGTTATAGAGAGACGTCCACGCTCTGGAAGGAAGGTAAAACTTTGCTGATACAATACAGAAGGATGTTCGTTGCACAGACCTGTGGATATAATTATAAACGGGAAAGAAAAAAGAAAAAAAAATACAGAGTATTTTGAGTCTCGACTTGGCTCTATTTTTTTTTTCCCCCATTAGGCTTTTGCTGTCGAGATAGCTTATTTATGAAATTGCAGCACAGTTTTCGAATTGCGGAGTTTGGAGATTTTATGGATTAGTTGAATGTGGGGTCCTGAATTAAAAATTATATTGGCGATTTGAAACTAACTAGCTAAGATTTATAAAGTTTATAGAAAATAAAGCAAAATTTGACAATGTTTTATTTGCATGTCTATAATTTTTGTGTGTGTGCGTGACCTACCTAGTATTTAACTTTATATAGAGAGTAGAGTACACAAAATATTAGCATGGTACATTTTTACAATTTTTGGCTATATTATAAGATAAATCTTGATTCTCTTACAATCTTTTTAGTTAAAAATAGTTATATAGCTTGAAGACTATTTTTTCAAGCATGATAGTTCTTCATTCACAATCACCATTCAACAGATGAGTTTAAAACTTCTAACTTCTCACGATAAATGCCTCGAACATGAGTTCCACTCATGCACACTGGAGCTCAATTTGGAATATTTGTTGTCTTTCCTTTTTATCAATGTGAGGTGTCCGGGAGACGACCAGTCGGGAGGCCGGTGGGGGCCTAATTAAGACGGGCGGGAAACGTCCCGCACGGGATAGAAACCTCCTTAAAAAGTTTTAAGGGAGTTCGGACGGGATTCGAAGGCAAAAGACCCGGCCATTCACGGGAGTCATGACAAGTCAGACGGCAGGATGTTGTTGGTCTCTATTCGGGGTACTTTGGTGTAAAGCTCTCCGCCACCCGACAGTCTTAGTGACTGAAGAGGCAGGCACGCGGGTCGGACATACATAGCCGAAGAGGACTAGTGTGTCGTTCGAGTTGGGATAGGGATGGACCAGTATTACCGTGGGGGAAATACTGCGCGCCTTCTATCCCACACGGTGGTGTGATTCCATAGAGTTTCCCAGGTTCTTGTTGATGTCGAAATCTCGACAATCACAAATATTATATAAGATATGTTATTCGATTTATTTAATGGGTCACAAAAGACTTCGTATAAGAAATAAACGATATTAAAAGAAATATTAATACGAAATAATAAAAGAGTGACTTTTATTTAAATCTGCTGTTTACAAGAGGCGAAGTGTCGAGCTCAAGTGGGCGAACTCAACAAATAACCAAGAGAATTTGAATAATAAATAATTATGTTACGTGAGCTTGTGTGTGTGAAAACGAATACAACAGTCATTATTTATAAGCAAAGGAAGGATCGTCTCTTGGACACGTGTCGATCAGCTCGTCTTCGCCACGTCGCGAACTGGTTAAGTCTTAGATCCGATCTTCTCGGCAAGATTGCGGGTTGACCACGACTTCGTCAGCACGTGCGAACTGGATGACTTCTCTACGAACTGGGCTTGGGCCTTTTCTCCTTGAACCGGACTAGATTATTTATTGGGCCTTTGGCGAATCGCAGCCCAATAAATATTAATATATATATATATATATATATATTTTATACCCCCACAGTTCTCAGTGTCGACCCCAGGGGAATCGGATTGATCATCGAATGGACATTCTCATGTCACAGACGGTAGGAATGTCCCTAACGCGAGGAGTCCGAGGTCCGACTCTATTTCTCGGGACTTGCTGCTTGACGCGCATGGCGTGAGTGAGACATGCGGGGATCAAAAGAATGAGGGATATGTTGTGAGTCGAGTTGCTCCTTCGGACATCCACTCGCATATGTTGCGAGACTGGATGTCGGAGTAAAGGACTTTGGGTGCAAGTTCCGCCCTAAGTCTCATGTACGCCTACTTGGGAGAGGCATACGATAGCCCAACGTGGAGGGGAAAATAGGGTGATGACTTGATCTCGGCCAAGGCATTGCACACGCGATCGGGTGGAGAATCACGCGGGAGAGCGCCGATGCGGGATTGGCCGAGGTGACGCGAAAGAACCTAGTAATGAGACGAGTGTTAGCGAGGCGCAATTTTTTTTACGTTTTTTTTTTTTTTAAGATTTAAAATATACACTATTTTGAAAATGTTACATTTAAAAATATATTTATGTAATTTTCCCCTTAAAACATCAAATATTAAACTAAAAGTTAAGCAGAATATTTTTAGATATCAAAACCGAGTCTAATAATCTCTAAATCTATAATTAAAAAAAAATAATGGTGGGGATTAGAGACGAAGGAATTTGGTCCTTTTTTTTTATTTTTTTGAGCAATTAATTTGGTCCTTTTAGTGAATCAGGTCAGCCTTGACCCCATGCACTCCTCTCTGTAGCAGACAGAGTAGAAAACAAGCCGCAAAAATAGTTAATGTATTAGCTTCAGAATAATTAATGTAGTAGGCTGCGTCTAAGGATTAGCATCAGTAAATAGATTTATCTCCATCATTAAATAAAGATATTTACCGTTAGCAATCCTTAATATCCACATACTAGTTCCATGATCCATCTTCCATGTATGCACTTTTTATTATTATTAGTAGAGAAAATGCCGGTAAAAATACCTATTGTTTTCGTGTACATCCATTTTGCTACCTAAACTTTTTTTTTCGCGGAAAAACTACCTAATGTCTTGTTTTTGTGTTGCCGTTACTACAAGCACCGTTTTTATGGTCAAAAGTTAACGGAAATCCACGTGTACACGAAAACACAAAAACAAGACATTAGGTAGTGTGGGAATTTAACAACGTGACTGAAGTATTTTTGGATGGCAAAACAGGAACAACACAGCAACTTCCACACACGATTACAGCCCTAATTATTTCCGGTTCAAGATTGTAATAAAGAACCAATTTGAAATTATCCAGAAACTAAACAACCTGTGCAGAGAAATGAAACAATGAATATATACGTGCAGAAAAGTAAAAGACACCAAGGATTATCGTGGTTCGGCGTCCAAATGCCTACTCCACGTTGAGCTCGGAGGATAAGCTCGTTTCACTAATCACAGAAGTCTTTACAAGCACACAAACACCGATTACAACCAGCCAAGTACCGCTGAACCAATACACACGAAAACCCCCAAACCAAACCGAAACCCTAGTTCTTTTTCCTGACTCAATCAAGAGTCCCGAGTCGGAGATTTCTCCACAAGATCACCGCGATCGCACTCGGACAGAACACACCAGGTCTCGGCAATGAGAGCAACAGATCGAGCGTATGTCAGAAAGAGATGAACAGCGAGAGGCTGCGAGATATTTAGTGAGAGAGAGAGAGAGCCGTGTAGAGAGAGAGTCAAAAATGCCGAGTGAAAACTCTGTCTAGGGTTGTCTTCTCTTATATGTGGATGTTGCTGCGTGGGCTTGCGGAATGGGCTTGGCCCAGATGAAAACCCATTGGACCTCTTCTATTCCAACAGGTAGTTTTTCTGCGGAAAAAAAAAAAAAAAATTATGTAGCAAAATGGATGTACACGAAAACAATAAGTATTTTTACCGGCATTTCCTCTTATTAGTATTATTATAATATAGAATCAGCACCTACTGTGCAATTATAAACCTTAGGAATAGGATATTTATTTATTTTTCTTCTATTTGCTAACTTGTATTAGTTTCTTTTGTAGTTTTTTTAATTTGATTTTTCATGATAAAATAATGAGACATTATAGCTTTCGTGTTGTTGGCGCAAGGCACAGCACATAAGATTCAAAGTATTGTCCCATTTCCACTAAACTGCCCTGTCACTGTGTGACATTTGGCGTGAGTTTTTAAAAAAATAAGAATGAAATACCATTTTTTTCAAAAAAAAAAGAAGGAAAGAAAGAATGGCCATTTCAATTCCTAAGAAAATGGCCATTAAAAGAACAGGTTTATTTTAATACATTATTAGATTCAATTATTTGGTCGCCAAGAGCGTTTCCTTTGTGGTACTGCCAGGTAGACACTAATTAGGATTCAGACAACAATTAAGTTTTGTCCGGATTCCCTCCGGACCATAAAGTTCAGTGAGGAAATAAAATAATAAAAGGAAATTAAAAACATGCTATAATTGAAGATAACTTGAAAACATGTTACCAAATAATAATTTTTTTTTTCCTTAAAAAAAATTATTATTTTTTTCTTTCTTAAAGGATTTAAGTGTTACAAAACATCATAACTAAGAGACAAAATCGGCAAAGTTAATTTATTTTTAGATACTACAACAAATTAGTTCATTAAAAATATAGAATTTTTAATTTAGTCAACATTTCGTTAATTTTATAATCTTACTATTAACAGAAATAAACGCTAGTATGATTTAAATGGCTTAATTAGTAATTCAAACGTTTTTAAATGACTTGCTTAGTAATTTAGTATTATTTATTTTTATTTTCACATAGATATTTTTGCCATTTCATGAAATACCGAATTTTGCATAACAAATGACAATCTATAACCTTCATGATCCAAAACTTGTTGCTCAAGAAACACGACATAGCCACCACAACCACCATCATCAATCCAAAATCAACTGATGTAATATTATGAGAGTCGTCCTAGCTTAACTTAATTCCTAAATTTCACCAAAACTAAAAAAAAACCCGGTAAAAATTCAACTTCTTTAATATCTCGAAACGCTTTTAAGCCGCGCCAAATGTTCGTCTCTTGTGCAACACACCAAATGATGCATTTTGTGCACGAGTTTATTCCTCCATAAATATTAAGGGAGATATTGGGCGTGTTTGGCACAGCTTTTTAAGCCTGTTTTTGCTGTTAGCAAAAACCAAACTGCAATCTTACTGTTTGGTAAAACAGTTTTAGAAAAAATTTCAAAAACGATTTTAAAAATTGTACATAAGTCACAAAAGCTATGAATCTTAGCTTTTAGAAAAAACGTTTTTGTATTTGATATAAAATTACTTTAATATCCCCACGTGATTATCCATAGCACTGTTAAATATTTATTTTATGTATATTTTAGTTTTTTTACTATAATATATTTATTTTACCAAACGCAAAATCAGTTTTCGTTATCAGCAACAACTGTTTTATAAACAGCTTACCAAACACCTGTTAGTTTAAAAAACAAAAAAAAAAAACAAGTTTTTTTCCAAAAATTGAATTTAAAAGCGTTTTTTTTTTTAAAACTATGCCAAACGATGTCATTGTTAGAATTTCTAGCGTTTTTTGGGTTTTGAAATAATATTACCTTTTTCAAAACGTTGTTGCGTAGCTTGTTCTTCAATATCTCGCGTAACATCATTGATTTTACTAATTAAGTTGGTTGAATTTTACTAATACTTCTCAAGTGTAAATCTGAAATGTAGTGTTATTTCGATTATTAGAACGAATTATTTTTCATCATCGCACAAATTTTAGATTACTTATCTTTGGTTGTTGATTTACTTTTCCGCACATACTCTAGTGACAAGGAAGTAAGTGGAACCACCGAAACCGGACCCAATAATTTTCCAAAGATGTGAAGTAGATGTATGTTTTTTCTTGTTTTTTTGTTTTAATATTTTATTTCTGTTTTTCCACTCCTTCTGCGACATTGGTGATGATGACCGTACAAATAGAATCACGCCATCAGAGGAGTAAGAATTTTTAATTACTTTATTAATCATTTCCGTTTCTTATTATTATTATTACCACAATATATTATTATTATCGAGTATTTTATTTCTTGAGTCTTGTGACTCTCTCTCTCCCTCTCTCCTTTTTCTAAGCAGAGTGTGAGTTCTGTCCAAAAACCCATTTATTTCTCTCTCACAAACCAAAACCTCAACTTTTGAACCTTTCCTCTCACAGCCCAACTAATCATCTAAACGAAGCTCGTCAACAAAAAAACAAAAGAAAGAAAGAAAAAGAAAAGAATATACAAAAAAAAAAAAAAAGTTCGTAGAGAGACATAGACCAAGACTTATTTTCACCGAACCCAATAAATACCCATTTCTTTATATAATCCCCTGAATTATTATCATTATTCTTCGACCAAACCAGAATTTTCTCCTTTTTTTTCAAAAAAAAAAAAAAAATGTCACACGACGATGGCGTGGATTTAGAGCAAGGACTCGATCGGCGTCGCCGCCACCATCTCCGACCCTCTCACAGCCGTTCGATCAGCGGGAGTGACGTCAGCGAGGACGAAGGATCGTGCTACTCGCAGTTCTTCTCGACAAACGGCGGGTCGTACGACGAGTACCAGTTCGGCTTCGTTGTCGTTTCCGACGGCGAGTCTCGGCGGGCTTCTTCGGCGGCGTCGCATTGTTCTTCTCCGCCGCCTCCGAACAGAGAAGGTCATCCCGGGGGCAAAGCTGTAATTAGCGAGGTAAAGGAGGGTAATTTGGGGTCTGTGAAAGTGGAGAGGGATTGTAGAATTTGCCACCTGGGTTTGGAGAGCAACAGCCATGAATCTGGACCTCCGATCGAGCTTGGTTGCTCTTGCAAAGACGATCTCGGCTCGGCTCACAAGAATTGCGCCGAGGCTTGGTTCAAAATCAAAGGAAACAAGTGAGTTCATTTAATTTAATTTCTTTTTTTTTTTTTTTTTTTACATTTGCTGCTTTGCAATGTCATGAATTTTAGGTCAATATCATCCCTTTTTTTTGTATGAGTTCATTTACTTTTTTTTCTTCTCTTCATTTATTATTCCATACATTTTATTATGAATTCTTGGACAACGACGCAACGTCAATCCAAATTTTAGTTATTCATTACTACAATTTTGATATCTAGTATAAAAATTGAAATCCCAAGTCCTTTTTTTTTTTTTTTTTTGCTTAATTATAGTTTTATAATGTTGTGGTTTTTAGGACAACATCGTCCCGATTTTTTTTTTTTTTCCATCGAGTTCATTTAATCTTTTTTTTTCTCTTTCATTTATTATTACATGACATAATATAATGAATTATTGGACAACATCGATCCAAATTTTATTTATTTATTGGTCATTAATCATTACTACAATTTTGTTATTTTAGAATGAAAATTGAATCCCAGGTCCTTGTTTTTTCTGGTTTTTTTTTTTTTTTGCTTAATTAGTTTTGTAAATATGAAGTTCATGAAGCCTAATTAGGAAGCCGTGCATGTTTAATGTCATCTTCCAAATTGGGTAGATATTCATTAGCAATAAATCTATGAAATGTTTCGCTTTTGCCGCATCAAGTTCACTTTTTCTTTATTTTTCGGTTTTTTTTTTCTTCCCTTTATTAGTCATTTATGGGGTTATTTTTTTGAACGGTTAAAGTAGTGACACATAGTGAAGTGTCATGTAGAAGACTCATTTATAGAATTGAAACAGAAAAAACTTTAGTCAATTGCGGGAGAAAAAAACAAGGGAAGGTAAAAGAAAATCAAAAGGACAAAAAAAAAACATTAAGAAAATAAAATAAAATAAAAAGCTGAGAGGTCCTTTGATTATGTCTATGGTTATCTTGTCCTATCCTGTCCTCTCACTGTCCCAAAGCTTATTCATTAGGATTTCTTTTTGTTTTTATTTTATGGAAGTCGGTTCTTTTGTCAACTAATTATTAAAAAAAATATATGATTTATAAAAAATGGGTTTTTTTTTATTTAGTCATTAATCAGGAAAATATAATATCAGTGACACAAATACATAAACACACATGAATTTAGTTTTTTTTTTTCTTATCTTCAATACCTTTTAAACTTGGGAAAATATAATTTCATTGACTATAAAACATACCGCGGACGCAAATAAATAAAATAAAGATTTGCTATGTGCAGCATTAGCGTAATTTTAATGGTATTTTGGTCTAATTAATTATACTTTTCAACTGTAAGACATTTTTTTCGGTAGAAACTATATTTTATACCGACAATATTTTACCAAAATTTTCTAGCTGAGCTCATACTCATGACTAGAAAATAAGGGTTTCATGACTTTGTTCTTCTCCCATGTGCATATTTTCTTACTCAATTATCATGCTCACTGAAAAAAAAAACATGGTTTCTGTGAATCTGTGTATAGAAGGTATAAAGTGTTACTGAGTACCATAAAGTACATATCGTAGTCATTCTTGAAATGTTTATGCCAAAGTGACATGTGTCTCTCTCTCTCTCTCTCTTGTCATAATGAGAGCTAATTTTGTTGCGTTGCTTTCCAACATATTATTGCCTAAGCCACTCATGAAAAAAGTCCGTCTGAAACTACCTATATTTTGCTTTTGCTCTTTTTTGCTCCAGCTTCTTTTTTTTTCACTTGTGATAATAATTTTGTTTCTCGTCTTGTGCTATAATACGTTGTTGTCACTTTCTTTTCTTTTATTAATCTGTGATTTTATGGAAGTACATTTATGTTTCTGTCTCTTAATATATTTGATCGTTTTTTAGCAGTGTAAAGAATCCTGGTCATTTGTCCTTTATTGATGTGATAATATAATATACGTTCAACTAATTTTAGCAGTAAAGTACAGAAAAAAAAAAGACTCGTATTATTTATTTGATTAGACGTATAAAATTGAAGCTAAGAGAAAATCAAGACACTTCAAGAAGAGTGCTTCAATTGATATTTCATTATTTTTTATTGTTTCCATATTAGCATTGTTCATTGATGTTTCACAGAATAAATAACAATAAGAGCTTATAGCTAATTAAAAGTAAATGATTTGTAAGATAATCAAGATTTATCTAAAATTAGTGGAATTGTCAAAAAAAATTATTCAGTGTCAATTTTTTTTTTTTTTTTTACATCATTGAAACTTTGGCTATTATGCTAATGAATTATTTTCAAATGGTTATTTTGTATAATTTTTCTATAATAATAAAAATATAATTTTTTTTCACTCGAATCCTTAATTTATTTTGAATTGGCAACTTGGATCAGGACGTGTGAGATATGTCAATCGATCGCACGAAACGTGATGGGAGTGAGTGAGATCGAGATGGCTGAGGTGGCGATCGAGGCGAATAACGCGACCGCCGTGTCGATCGTACCTCCCGAGTCGCGGGGCTTTTGGCACGGCCATCGCTTCCTCAACTTCCTTCTCGCTTGTATGGTTTTCGCCTTCGTCGTGTCTTGGTTATTTCACTTCAACATGTCGTCGTGATAATTATAACCTTGCAAAAAAAAAAAAAAAAAAAAAAATTAAGAGCGCAAAAATGAAAAGAGAAGAAATGGGTGTGTTTTTTTTTATCTAAAATATTTGAAATGGGTTTTAAATTAAACGATGGTTCTAAACGAAAATGGGTTATGAAGCTGAAGAAGATCTTCTCAACGCTCAAGCCTTTATACGTATAGAGAAAATTTGTAACGAGGCCTATTTTTATTTATTTATTTATTATGATCAAACTATTTATGGTTGTATAGCATTTCTTTTGCCCTGTTGAAGGAGCGTACTTTGATGATCTATATTTTAATGTAAACCAAGCCTAAAGTTCTGATGAGAGTTATAAATTAAGAGGCTGGTGTACTTATATGATAACGGGTTGTTCTATCGAGAAAACGGCTCGCTAGTACATTAATAAAAATTCAAATAATAATGCTTAGTTTTATTAAAGGGTAAAATCAAAATTTAATTGTCACTGTTATTAACGTTGAAATTTAAGTCTATGGGATCAACTGTGTTTATTGCTTTATTGTAAGTTTGTAACCATCTTAGAAGAGAGAAAAAAAAACATTTTGAAAGATATATAAACATTTTAAAGTAAACATCATATAGAAAAAAGAGTAATAATAATACTTACGTTTACGGTCGGGAAGTTACGATTTAAAATTATAATAATAATAATAATAATAAAAAAGAGTAAAACTAGGTAATTGCTATAAAAAAAGAGAAATTGCCTCATTTGCCACCAATTTCATAACATTTTCCCAATTTCCACCAAAACACTAATTTGTCCCAAAATGCCACCATCCACGTCAACAATGTTGACATCTATTTTTTCCTTTCACTATGAGATGTCAACATTGTTGACATAGATGTCAACAATGTTGACATCTCGGTGGCATTTTGGGACAAATTAGTGTTTTGGTGGAAAGTGGGAAAATATTATGAAATTGGTGGCAAATGGGGCAATTTCTCATAAAAAAAACTATCCACACACGATTAGTCATGTATTTTATTTTTTTTTTATTTTCGTTTCTAGGTATTATAAAAGCTATATACACAACACACGATTATTCTCATATACACATACACGGCCTCTTCTCCGAATCCACCAAACCCTAGATACGCCATGGAAGCCGCCGCGATGTCCCAAATTGGCCTCGCCGTAATGGGCCAAAACCTCGCCCTAAACATAGCCGAGAATGGATTCCCTATCTCAGTCTACAACTTCGAAGGTCGTCGAGACGGTGGAGCGCGCCAAGGCCGGGGGAAACCTCCCACTCTCCGGCCACTACAATCCCCGAGACTTGGTCCTCTCTCCGCCGCCCTCGCTCCATCGTCGTCCTCGTCAAGGCCGGCGCCGCCGTGGACCAGACCATCGCCGCCCTGGCGGAGCACATGGGCGGATCCGTGTGCTTCGCCAGGGCGTCGATTGTCTCGTCCACGGCGGCGCCGGCCTTCACGAGCATGACGACCGAGCGAGGCCGACGGAGAGAGAGGACGAAGTCTCGGGGACTGTGGTGGCCGGAGAGAGGGAGGTTACCTTGGCGCGCTCCACCATCTTGTCGACCTTCCAAGCCGAGCGATTGTACACCGACACCGCGAAGCCTTTTTCCGCAATGTTCAGAGCTAGGCTTTCGCCCATCGCTCCCAGACCGGCGACTCCGATTTGAGACATTTGTTTGGTTTAGGGTTTCAAAGTTCAGACGAGAGAGAAATGGGTCTGTCTAAATTAGGGATGGCAACGGGGGTACGGGTAAAGCCGGGTATCTATTCGTTATAATTTTTTCCCCGTTATCCGGATTCGTTTATCCGGATTTTGAGACGGGCTGGGTAACTGGGATATCCATCGGATAAGCGGGTTAAAAATATTGAACCCGTTACCTATTTATCCGATTTAAAAAAATAGTAACGGGTCATGTAAATCCGCTTATACCCGTTTATAAAATAAAAACCTTACACACACACACAAATACACCGTTCTCATTTAATCTCATAAATCCATATATACCTGTGCGTCGGAGGCCCGGCCCAAGCAGGCCAGACCTCAAAATTTTGGAAAAAAATTAAGGCCCCGTTTGAGGCCCAAAATATTTGTTTATGATTTATAAATTCTTAATTTGGAGAGCAAAATTCTCACATAATATTCCTCATTCTTTTTTAAACAGAAATGCTTAGTGTTCTAAATTGGGTCTTTGTTAATTTATTTCTTTTCGTATTTTGGGCCTTTTATTTGATGGCTTTATTTGTAAACAGAAATGCATCCCTTAAAAAAGCTTGTGAACAAATATGCGTAAATATGAAATTGTGTTTTTAGTTATTTATTTTTGGATATTATGTTTATTAAATTTGGGAGAGAAAAAAAACTAGTACATTTATTTGGTACACAAACAAGTTCTCTAGATTAATGGTTTCAGCTTTATTTGGAGAGTATGTTTTCTACATATTAGGTTTATTATAGATCAAAAAATAGAGTTGGAAGAAAACGACACCAATAATTGACATTTTTTTGGTTAGTGTTTTTAGTTCTTTGTTATTATATTTTTTTTATTATAAAGGGAATTGTAATATTTTGATTTTTTTTTTTTTAAATCAATGATGGTTGAAGATTTTTTTAAATATTTTTTTGTTTTTTTTATTAAATAATAGACCTAATTTTTAATTTTCGCCTAAGGCCTCGCTATATATCAGGCCGGCCCTGCGCTGTCCATGCCGAGTCTGAAGAGACAAACAGCCTGAAGGTGCAAAGCCATCAGCCAATCAGGAGACGCCACCTGTGCCTGCATCGCATCCCCCGAGCGCCTCTTGAAGCATGTCGCTCATCAGGTAACACCGTCGGACACACCATCGTCCCACTTTCTACAAACTGTTCGTTTGGAATATAAAAATATCAAACTCGAGTAGGACCTCGATGAGAACATGGATGATTAAGAAACTAATGACTTATTTCTTCCAAGAGTATAATCAAATTATTATACTAATTTACACATAATACCTTCCTAAAGAGTAAGCGGACTTACTTGTTTATAGGAATTGATCGTGGCCGCAAATTTCTTGCCTCTGAAAGCCGTGTCACCGTGCTTCTTCGAACTCAAAGCATCTTGCATTTGGTTCGCCCACATTTGAAAAGAAAGCTGCGTGTACCAAGAGGTTTATATTTTTCAATATTAAGACACAGAAACAAGGCAACGAGTTCGTAATCTTATATAGAAAATGCATAGATTTTTCGGGGGAAATTGTTTACTCTTGTTAAAGCAGATTGAGTGCAATTTGTTAAGCACTAGAGATACTATATGCTCATTTCACTTTAATGCCAAAAACTTGAAGTACGTAACTCCTCATTTTTACTTTTATCTTTACAAGAAATATGGAGGTCCAATTTTCAACTAATAATCATGCTTTAATCAATTAAATAAATGTCTATTCTTTCTCATTATTAATCCTAAAATATAAAAAACATAACTCGATCTAGACCTCAACTTTTGATAAACTTTATACCAATGCGAAATATTCGACGAGATGATTAACTGTGGTATAATAAGTAAATAAATAAATAAAAATCAACTGCTTATTTTTTTGGAAATTTCTTTAATTTTTGAAACTAGTATATTTTCTCTAAGAAAGACTCTAATGCTAATGGGTTACTCACTCATCCCTTATATTTACTCTATAAAAATAAAAATATAACCATTGGAGAGCAGAGGGGAATATAAAACCTCATTGGCGATCCCATTCTCGACCTTGTACCCGATCTTCTCCAATATTTCATGTATAGCAGTTAAATCCTTTCTCACACAAGCTTCACCAAAAGGTGTCAGTGGTGACAATAGACATCACTATCTTGGGAGATACCCATCAATACACGTGACGGAACCTGAACAAACGATGACCATATAACATGAGCAATTTAAACATAAAACTGTCCACACAAAAAGAAAAACAAAAACCTCATTTTCTTTCTGTAGTGAGATGAGAGAAGTGAGAAGGGACTTTGCGTTTGGCCTCTCGCGGGCTTCGTACTGTAAACATCGGGAAGCTAAGCGGACGAGTTCGGTTCCATCGTCGTTCGAGAAATTTCCCTCCAAGGCAGAATCAATCAGCATCAGGAAATTCTTCGCGCGTATCAGATTGAGGGCCTGAAGAGAGCTAGATGAGTTCAATAGTGACTCCGATAATCTCTTGCAGTTGAGTGAGGTCTACATTTTTCATCTGAAGCTCAGGAACTCATTTAGCCGAAAGCAAAGACGCCTAATAATAATTATTATAATATGTGTATAATTTGTATAACCTTTTTCTATCGATAGAGAGACGCAGGAAAATCGATCCGAGGACATGTTATCACTCACGGTAATAAACAGTAAATCTCACATGATTTGGGGGTATATGCTTTCCACTCAGAAGATCTATAACAATGTTCCAAAGCTGTAAATGACGCTCTCTAGTGTCACTCTACCTGCCATAAAAAGGAAATGAATAAAAAAAAAATTAGTCATATTGGATTAATTCATGCTAATCTCCAAGAAAATCTTGCCAGCAGAAGCGAAACGGACTCGAAAGTAATCCAAAAAACAGAACTTTAGTTCAAGAGGACCAAGGTCCCAAAAATTCATAACTAAGAAATAATAATAATGTTACTTCATATACCGGTTCTTAGGTACTCTGGAGGAGTAAAAGCCAAGTTTATGCTGTAGCTCTTGCCATCTTGGCTATTCTTCATGAGCCCAAAGCACGACAGCCTCGGATTTCGATCCTGATTAAACCGTAATAATATAACCCAATTAAACAAATTCTAAAGACGGATTGAGAGATTATGGATTTATATATACATATATATAACTGGTCAAACAAAACCCTGTAAGCATTTAGATCATGATACAATACATGTCCTTTACTGCTGCATTATTCCAGAGCTTGTGCCAATACAAAGCCACTCTCAATCTAATTGTTCATTTCATGGGATGAGTCTTCCCTATAAAAATTTCAAGAAGCAATCAACTATGATTAATAAATATATCAATGCATAGTTCATATATTTCCCTCTCTTTTTCTTTCTTTCTTTATTTCCATCAATAAAGTAAACGGATCATTCCAAGTACAACACTGTAGCTCCTAAATAAATGTTTTATCTTTGTTATACATCGTTAAATTTATAATCAAGACTGTCACTCTTTCGTTGGTACATTACTAAGATTCGTATATTGAAAGAGACAATACAAAAAGAGTGTGTAAGTATAGGACCACAAGAATCGTTTGAGAATTGACTCGTTGACGTTCAATAAAATATGTAAAAAAATAAAAAAAATAAAAAAAGCAGTCTTACAGTGAAAGAGATGTTTTGCGAGAATTTCATGAGGCATGAACTCAGCGACGATCAGATTCACCAGTCGCTCGCTTAAAAGACTCCCCACCGATCTCGCTACTTCCTAATCAGTTTTCGCCCGAATTTCAATCCATATAAATTCACAAATTAAATAAAATTAAAAAATCGATAGAGAGAGAGTGATCGAAATCGAACCGAATCGAATCCAGTCGAACCGAACGAACCATGAATTGGCGGGAATCAGGCCAACCGACTTTGTTTGAACCTCTTGACGGCGATCCAACGGCCGTTCTCGAGCTTTCCTCTGTAAACGAAGTTCATAGATCTCTATCCGTGCTCCGACACGATATTCTCCGGCGAAAACCGTCCCGTCGCCGTCTTCAGGCTCTCCAAGCTGAACTCGCCGTAGCTCGGCCACTGATTCGTCTCCTCTTTCGCTCCATTCTCTGCTGCAACAAAAAAAAATTGTTACAGAAAAAAGGAAGAAGAAATAGGAGAAGCGCGATGAAAAAAATGGAGGTTCGAGTCCGACTGTGGTAGCACCGCCGTGATCGGAGTGTTCGAGAACTGAGGCTTTAACGTGAGTTTGAGAGCGGAACCAGCAGAGAGAGAGCTTGGAGCTCTGAGTTCCCATGGACGAAGGAGAGAGATCGGACGGCGGAGATTGAACGATGAGGTTAGTACGATGATGATGAAGATTCGTTCTCTATTTTGAGAGATCCGACGAGTCTTTTTTTCTTTTTTTTTTGCCGTTGAAAGGTAATTGCTTTTTGTAGTGGACTTATAGATAGAGATATTTATATTAATGTGTCTTTTTTTTTCTTCTATATATATTGTGTAAAAAGTCACGTTTTCTATGTGTAGTGTGTGTGTGTCACTTTCACTGCATCACTTTCACTATATATTCTTATTTTTATTAGTTGTCGAAATTGTACAATATAGCAATTTGAAACTTAATTTACCTATTAAAAAAAATAACGGTCAAGAATAAAAAAAATTCACGATTATCATAAGCAATTTATCACTTTCAAAAAAATTAATCCTAGTTTCAAAAAAAAAAAAATTGAAACGAGATTAATGCACATTTTGTCTATTTCACTAAATTAAAGACAAATTTTAGTTATTTTGGAAATTCATTTGACTATTTAGCTACATCACACTATATATTTTATTATATTTCAAATCAAAAGAAGAAAATGAAGAAGAATAAAATGTCAAAAAATTTAATCCTGTTTTAAAAAAATTTAATCCACTGTGCGATAAATCAGAAGAAGAAGATGCAGAAAAACTCGACGACGATCTCCGACGGCGATCGAACACGTACAGCCTGCTTCGCAACTGATACGAAGAAATCTTCTTCACTCTGGTTGCGGCGGCGGCGGATCAGAGCTCCGATGTGTTTGGGACGGCAACGACGGAGAGCATCGAAGAGCTCATCGACAAAGATTAGGGCTGCATCGGTGACAGAGATCCACGGAGATTAGGATTGCGTCGTCGTCGGCGATAGAGATCCACGGAGATTAGGGCTAATTTCTACGGCGTCGGCAATGACGGTCGACGAAGATGAGGACGGCGATGGCGAGCGACGAAGACGAGGACGACGTGAGTCGAATTAGGTTTTTTATGGTTTTTTTTTTCTTCTGATCGAATGGTTTGGAGTTAGGTCTGTTTAGGTCTTAAAGGTATTGTGGAGTTTTTTCACGTTTGGGTTATTTTGCCCCAAATGGTGAAAGGTTGGCTATTTTACAAAGTCCAATGTTTTCAAATGAGCTATTTAGCCACAGAGCCCTTTTATTAATCAATAAATTTTAAATTGAGTATAATTTTTACATTATAAAAGTATATATTCACACGTTTATAACTCTCTCACACCAAACCCTATACACGCCATGGAAGCCCCGGCGATGTCCCAAATTGGCCTCGCCGGGCTCGCCGTAATGGGCCAAAACCTTGCCCTAAACATAGCCGAGAATGGATTCCCTATCTCAGTCTACAATCGCTCTGCTTCGAAGGTCACCGAGACGGTGGAGCGCGCCAAGGCCGAGGGAAACCTCCCTCTCTCCGGCCACTACACTCCCCGAGACTTGGTCCTCTCTCTCCGCCGCCCTCGCTCCGTCGTCGTCCTCGTCAAAGCCGGCGCCGCCGTGGACCAGACCATCGCCGCCCTGGCCGAGCACATGGACCCCGGCGACGCCATCATCGACGGAGGCAACGAGTGGTACAGGACCACCGAGCGCCGAATCGCAGAGGCTCAGAGCCGAGGCTTGCTCTACCTAGGCATGGGGGTCTCCGGCGGAGTCGAAGGAGTGAGAAACGGTCCTTCTCTCATGCCCGGCGGATCTCGCCGTGCCTACGACGGCGTCGAGCAGATCCTCCGGAAAGTGGCGGCGCAGACGGAGGACGGCCCGTGCGTGACCTACGTCGGCGAAGGCGGCGCCGGAAACTTCGTCAAGATGGTCCACAACGGAATGGAGTACAGCGATATGCAGCTGATCTCCGAAGCCTGCGACGTCTTGAAAATCGCCGGAGGTCTGTCGAACTCCGAGATCGCGGAGGTCTTCTCCGATTGGAACCGCGGCGAGCTGGCGAGCTTCCTGGTGGAGATCACGGCGGAGATCTTCGAGGAGAACGGCGAGCTTGAGGAATGGGACGTCGTGGATAAGATGTTGGAGAAGACCGGGACGAAACTCGACGGAGATTGGATGACTCACGAGGCAATCGAGTTTTCCGTTCCGACTCCGACGATCGCTACTGCTCTAGAAAATCGGTTGCTCTTGAAATCCGGCCGCTCCGCTGCAACTCCGACGGTACATTCGGTTGACAAGAAGAGGCTGGTCGATGAGGTCAGAGACGCATTGTACGCTTCCAAGATCTGTTCCTACGCTCAGGTACAATATAGCAATTTGAAACTTAATTTTCCTTGTCAATAATAAATTTTTTTACGATTATCATAAGTAATGTATCACTTTCAAATTGAGATTATTTTGGAATTTCATTTGGCTGCTACATCACACTATATATTTTATTATAGTTCAAATCGGTTGATTGATCATTCTTTGATAATAAGACTAAACTACTCTTCTTACATGGTAATCATAATAACTATAATATTAAACTTAACCTATATTAAAAAATTATGCAGGGGATGAATCTGCTTAGGGCAAAAAGTGCGGAGGAAGGGTGGGGATTGGACTTGGGCGAGATGGCCCGGATATGGAAAGGCGGGTCTATTATTCGGGGCGTGTTTCTGGACCGAATCAAACAGGCCTACCATAGAAATTCGGGTCTGTCCAATCTCATCGTAGACCCGAATTTTGAAATGGTTGAGCGTGAGACAGCGTGGCGGAATGTTGTTGTGCTGGCAATATCAGCCGGGGCCTCAACTCCAGCGATGAGTACTAGTCTCTGTTATTTTGATACCTATATCTCTGTCAGAATGCCTCGTTTTCTCGCTTCAGCCCGAGCCTGATCTCTTTTGTTTCGCGCCGAGTAGACTAAGATAACAAACAACTGAGTTAGCTCTTTATTTTGGCTTGTTTATGGTATCTTTGCTAGAGGTATATGTGTTTATATTATATCAACGGTCATGTTATTTTATCTCTATTTAACTTTGGCCTTTTATTTTGTCTTGTTTATGGTATCTTCAATATTTTGTGAAACAATTAAATGAATTTGTAGAGCTTTTTTTATTTTCAACTTCGCATATTGGCGTTGAAGCTCCAAAGCTATGTCTCCCCTCAAACTTCAAATATTAGGACCCACAAAAGCTTTCAGATACTCACAGCATATAGTTGACAAACAAGCCCAAGGAAAAATAAAATACTAACTATGCAACAAATTAAATAAGAGAATTGCTTAGAAGCATGGTGTCACAAGAATAAATACATCATGTAGTTGACAAACAAGCCCAAGGAAAAATAAATTCTATGCAACAAAATTATACAGTTAAAAAAGAGAATTGATTAGAAGCATGGTTCCACAAGAATGAATATAAAAAAGGGAAAATATCAATACTATCCCTCGTGTTTAATCGAAATGCGAGATTTATCCCCTCTATTTCTAGAAATATCAGACATATCTCTTTAGTTTAATATAAATGACATATACCTCCCCTAAAAAAATGTTATATTACAAATATCACCCTTTTCGTTTATTTTTTACAAAAAAATAATTTGAACTCTCCAAAATACCCTTAACATAATAAATATTTATTTACTATTTTATTAAAAAAAATCAAAATCTCTCTTTATAAAAAAAATCCTTAACTTTTTATAAAGAAATTTTTTAATTTAAACTTTTTGTATGTAGAATAGAAAATAAAAAATTATTTCATTAAGGGTATTTTGAGGAGTTCAAATTATTTTTTTGTAAAAAATAAACGAAAAGGGTGATATTTGTAATATAACATTTTTTTAGGGGATGTATATGTCATTTATATTAAACTGGAGGGATATGTCTGATATTTCTAGAAATAGAGGGGATAAATCTCTCATTTCGATTAAACAGGAGGGATACTATTGATATTTTCCATATAAAAAAAGCCTTGCATACACACAAATACACCGTTTTCATTTAATCTCATAAATCCATATTTACTCTTTGTTGTTTCTGGATTCTAAGGCTGTCCCATCTTTTAGCGTTTCCTGTGCGTCGCTGTCCATAAGAGACAAAGAGCCCGAAGGTACAAAGCCGTCGGCCAATCAGGAGACGCCACCTCTGCCTGCATCGCCTCTTGAAGCATGTCGCTCATCAGGTAACACCGTCGGAGACACCATCATCCCATTTTCTACAAACTGATCGTTCGGAATATAAATATATCAAACTCGAGTATGACCTCGATGAGAACATGGATGATTAAGAAACTAATGAATTATTTCTTCCAAGAGTATAATCAAATTATTATACTAATTTACACATAATACATTTCTAAAATGAGAGTAAGCGGACTTACTTGTGTAAAGGAATTGATCGCGGCCGCAAACTTCTTGCCTCTGAAAGCTGTGTCACCGTGCATCTTCGAGTTCAAAGATTTATATTTTTCAATATAAGACACAGAAACAAGGCAACGAATGCGTAATCTTATGTTATAAATGTACAGATTTTTCGGGCGAAATTATGTACTCTTGTTAAAGCATTTAAATAGTAAATCTCAAAAACATGATTGAGATCCATTTGTTAAGCTCTAAGATACTATATGCTCATTTCACTTGAAAGTCAAAAACTTAAAGTGCGTTACTCCACATTTTTACTTATATCTTTACAACAAATTTCATCTCCCTAGACACTCAACTCAACCCAATGAAACCATAAATAGCCTTCGAAACCCAACGACTGACCTTTGGAACGCCAAGACCAACTATTTGCCTCATTCAAACAAAAATTCAAACTTCGTTGAAGAAGCGAATAAAGATGGACACGTGTCACGAGTTGACAAGGAAACAACCATTGAGCGTGTCCTCCGATCAGAGTCATGGAGCTCACCCAGATTGTCTTTATTACTATGAATAACTCTTAAAAAATCCTAGAAAGGAATCATATTTTTTTTCCATAACTCACATATATTATACTCTCATTTCTCACTTATTATTGCATTTCGAAGCTCAGTTTAATATTTGATGTACTATTATTCAAATCTTGGCGATGAAAATTCAACGCCAATATACAAACAAGAGATGATTCTTACATGAATAATATTGTTAGCATGAACAATTCCAACCAGATCATGATTGTCTTAGGCTTTGTTTGTCAATCCAAGGCAACAAAATTAGAACAGGAGTTGCAAGTATATATAGACTATGAAAAAAGGGGTCAATGACCATGAGAGACCACCTATAAAAAAAAAAAAAAAAAACTCAAATCTTGTGTTGATTTTTGCATAAGCTCAATAACAAACATAAGGTTATTTTCACATCCTAGCACGGCTCGGCAGTGATGACCATGTAGTGATTCTAATCACCACCGGCTTCGAGCCTTTCACGAGCTGTTATGTACCTCCTTACTTCTCAACTTTGAAGCTTGCCTTGGTAGATCGACACAATCCTCCCAAGAAATCCATCTCCATAGTGTAAACTTTGCTTCTCATTACAACACACACACACACACACGTACCACACAACCAAACACAAACTACGACAACTACCAAATAATATAGCACACTTGGTTTCACAAGTCAGAGAGGAGTTCGTGAAGGCAAGGGTGAAGGCAGGGCCGGCTTAATGGATTTTGAGGCCTAAAGCGAAATTCAAAATTTTGTCATTAAATTAACTTTTTTTTTTTTTTGAACAGACAGCAAGATCTCTTTTTTAGATGGAATCAAATTTTTTCTCATCATTTTACTTATTCTAATCGTATCATTATCTCAATTTAATTTTTTTTAAAATGGACATAATTAATCTTTGCTTATATTGAAACTAAATTAAAACAATGGCAATGCACATTGATTAAAAAACACACACACACAAACTAATTTAAATAAAATATGTAAAGGGATAAAATAATAAAGTGAAAAAAACAAAAAAACAAGAAAAGCAGAACCAAGAGAAGTAATGTTTCATTTTGTAAAAAAATAAATGGTAGGATTGAAGATCAATAAAAAAATGGTTAAAAATTTAAATAAAAAGATGGGCTTTTGTTTTTTTGAGCAATAGCTTTTTGATTGTCTTTTACAGTCGGTTACATTGCTTTTGGTATCTTCGGCCGATAGGCCTGCAAAAGTTCTAACATTTTCTATTTTAATTTATTTATTTTTATCAAATTAGTATGGATTTCAATTTTTTTGGGCCTCCCTTTTATGAGTAGACCTAAAGCACAAGCTTTACAACCCTTGCGGTTGGGCCGGACCTGGGTGAAGGCCGTTTTAACTACAGTCGTCCTTACAATCGATATGGGGTTGATTTGTAGCCCTACATTTTAAAACCATTTTATTTACTCGCTATTTATTTCTGTTTTGCGATTAATCAAACAGTCAATACTGTGAGTTACACATCCTATACTTGTAAAGCTTTACAAATTGGAACGGTACGTACACTTGCGTCGTGTAAATTTTGCAACAATGCCTCATTCATTGGCTTGTTGCAAGCTGGCTTCTTGTGAGATGTGTTCATTGGCTCTCACTTGTTGACTCTTTGTGATATGTGTCACTCCACCTCTTGAACTTACTTTGTGATAGCTTCTTCTTATTCCTCCATGAGCCATGCTTGTCATTGTCATTTGTGGATATTCAACCATCTTTACTTGTTAGAGCTTTCAATGTCAAAGTGCGCAAGTCTATATTAAAAAAAAATGAAAGCCTAAACATATCGAAAAAAATGTTAAAAAGAAATTTAAATTCAAATATATTAGATATTCTAAATAATTTTTTTTTTAAAGACCCATAAAATAAACTTGCTTGGGATCTCAAAAAATTTAGACCCGGACCTATATGGAATGAAACTTTAACCAACTTCTATCAGCTATCCACTTAGAAAGTATATATATTTTACTTAGTTGTTGATTTGTTTGACTTAATTAATTAATTTGTCTTCAACTTAATCCACTAATCCGTCTATATCACTATGACGGTATACTAAAGCCAAGCGATTAAAATATCTATGAGGAATAATATTCAGGGAAGTTAATTTTACACGTCACTTGGCTGATAATTTTTTTTTTTGAATAATTTAGTTTTTATATCATACATCATCGATTACATTGAATATTTAAGCACAAATTACAAGATTTAATCTTCAAACGCCAATATTGTATTTTCTAGGGATTGAACCATCGCTCTCGCACAATTCACCTCACAGACAGAAGGTCTCATCGTCACCCGGAGTACTTGACTGATAATCTTGATCAACGAAACAGAACACGAATATTTGTATTTCGTAATAACATCTAATAATTTGACATGTAGTGAAAATGACATCTAGTGTCATCATTTCAAACTTAATGTCACCAATACCCAATTCATTATTTTTATTTAATAAAGGGTCTCTTTTTACAATATATTCCTTGTTAATCATTTCACTTGACATTTTTTTTGTTTACTGGTTATAGTTTCATTTAATTTTTACTTTGTTGTTTACAGTTTTATTTAAAATAAAGATAAAAGAATAGTCGTCTTAAAAAACGAGGTATTTGTGAAATTCTATCGTTGGCATACCATGTTTTGCAAGTCACGCTTCTTTTAGCTCAAGCGGATTACGTTGATACTTTTTGTAATTAATAACCGGAGTTTAAGCTCAAAGCTCACTAAAAACCGGTGTAAATAATATGAATATGCCAAATAGGGAAAAAAAATGTATTCATGTGAACTCAAACATGAATGGGACTCGTAGTCACAATGAAAATGATTCATCACCTCTTCTGATCAAAGAAGATGGCTCTTTTGAAAGGTATATAACTCACACTAATCCATCTCAAACATCTAAGCACCGGTATATACTATATAACTATGTACATCTTTATGACTTTATCCACTTTTATCAATTAGTTTATTCGTCTCCAAATATCCATCTTCAGAAATGTGTTGTCTCACAGCTAATTTTTCATGCACTCCCATGTGGCCTTCTCATGAATATAGACAACAAAACAGAACGAACAAAGGCCAACAAAGACAGAGAGACCGTTTGATTCACCATCCAATAGGGCAAAGAAAAAAAGTTCTGTGGATGACCCACCAAGGCATATCTTAGACCATTTATTTTAAAGCTGGAAAGTTGGTCAACAAAGCCTTTGATTGTTTCTCTAAAGGCTCCATTTTGCATGTTAGAGATGGGTCCTTTAAGTCCCCTATTTGGGTGATACCACTAATAGCTCTTTACATGTCAAGGGACTCGAGACATGGATTTCTTGTGTTTGGTCTCTAGGCTTTTACTTTAGGGGTTCATGAGTGTGTTCTAATTTCGGCCTTGGATATGTCTAAAGAATATGACATCTGATTGATAAGTTGCTACTTATTTATTTGATTTTATTGATGAGATAAAATACATATATCAAACAATTTAGAACAAGTAAAGATAAGACCTCATATTATAAACGATTCAAATATATAATCGAATGATGTACGTCGTCTTTAATTTTTTGATGGATTTAAGCTGATAGATAGTAAACACTAAACTTTGAACGACTTGGACCATTGATGGATTAATTCAAACATTGGAAGACCATCGACCAAGAGGAATGACGTTCAAGTACCTATATGATCAAAACTCGAATAAGAAACCCTAAATGATGATTACTCCTTCTAAAGAAGAAGAAAAAAAAACACAATAAAAAATGTAGAAAACACAAAATTAAATCCTAACAACATAAATAAACTAACGACGAGTCCCCGATTCGACAAAAGGCCAATGCATGAAAACAAATACATGTTAACCGCTTATCGAGACACCTAGACTTTGGCGACGCAAGCCACGCTATGTGCAACATTGGCTTTAGATTAAATCAACTTGAGGTCGTAACTTTCTTGTTAAGGGAGTTCGGCGTCCGTATTTTATAGTTGTTATGTTTCTTGTCCAAAAATAAACCCGTGTGTTATCTTCCAAAAAAAAAATATTGAACTTTCACATAGCTCTTCTAGACTCCATAATACATTTTGTGATATCTTATTACAATTATTTTATCAAAGCTAGCCATACTTACATTATGTCTTTATTTACTTTTGTTTTTTACTAGTAAAATTCTACGAGGCCACTTGAAGGGGATCTTCATTAAAAACAATATGCAAGATAAATGTTGGAATATCTGATCACAACAATGCAAACGGTTGGTTTTGGATTGAACACTTCATTGCATCCCAAAATTGCGAAGGCCAATCATGCCTAGGAAAATTGGCCCTCCAACAAAACCATCTTCTGTGAGCACAAGAAAATACAACCATTTTTTACCTCATCGCCACTGCCAAGCAACGAGACCACTGAACCTCGATTCGCCAAAACAAACCTTTTCCTTTCTAAAGCCAGAGAATCTGGGACAACTCTCGCAATCAATACGGCTAAGCTTGTGAAATAGTTACCAAAATTTGTAAAGATGATAGAAATACTGTTAAACCTACTTCTATTGAAACCGAAGAAAGCAACCGAAATTCTATTGCCACTAGTAGAATACAGATCAATATTAGGAGCTACCGACTACAAACATTAAGACTTGAAAAATCAGGAGCTCCTATTGTTTCAGAGGTACAAAAAAGAAGAAGAAAAATAAACAAGAAATAACTATTTTTATGAACCGTTCATCGCACCACTATCACCATGGACCGTGTTTCCATCTTCGAGTACCTTCCCATTTACCTGACTTCTCTGCCTCTGCATGCACAGCAACCAAGATGCGCAAATAAACGCGAGTCCAAACAGAGGAAGCGAAACAGTTTCACATTTCACTCCAACCGAGAGAATATCTTATGTTGAAGAATAAACTTACCCAATCGGTCGGGTCTCCTGAATTCCCATTCAACAGCTTGACACGCTCTTCTTTGGTCTTCCCGTCCTTCTCTTTCACAGTCACCGGTAGCAAGACAGAACCGACTCCATTGCTTCGATCCGCCAATTCTGCATTTTGCAAGTAAAGGTCAATAATGAGCTTTGACTAGATTTAGTTGTAAACACAAAAAACCAAAGCAATAATACCAAATGATAAAAAAGGAGTTTTAAAGGATATGTCCACTTAGCTATTACACAAATGACATGGTTTCTTTACTCATTTTTGGAGCAAAATAGTCCTCAGATGTCATTTAATTAGTTTCTTTCATTAAAATTGACAACAAAATGTCAACATATTTGTCAACCCTTCAAATAAATTAAAAAAAAAAGGCAAGTCTTACCAGGAAAGCTCTTGTCAACGTAGAATACCACCAAATTAACGGTATACCTACATGAACAGTATTTGTTTAAAATAAGAAATGGATTTAGAAAAGAACAAATGAAAATGTCAAACTACGTTCATTATGCTCTTATTAACAGAAGATTGTCCGTACCAAGCAACGACGACATCAACTGTGTAATGCTTGCGGGAAGCCACAATCAAGAAACTCAGAACGATGGCAAACAACCAAGCGAGCTGCTTTATGAACCTGAACCCATGATTCAAGGGGTCAGTTTTATTTTTATTATTTTTAGGAATATAATTCAAGCTCATTAGCTGTTCATCGAGTAATCTTAAATTTGTTTTACGCTGCATTTTGTGAGTAATTGATAATACCAAAAAAGAACGTAAATTACCTGCAAGAACCATATTTGTGATATGTGCGGACAAACACCAGAGTGAATATCATGTGTGATGAAAAAATCAAGTCACCACAACCATAAATAACACCGCGAGGAACTGCAAAGATGGAGAAACTGATGAGCAAACGCGTTTTATGAAACCAAACTAGGAAGAAAAACAACTGCAAATTTTTTTAAAAAATAAATCCTCACTCACAGTTAATCAAAAGGACTTCAAGAACATTATTGGGAGGAGGCAGCGTTGCAAGCTTTGAACCCTGTACGATATAGCAATTCATTTATGTTAGAACCAAGATTTGACCAATATCTCACTGAACATCAAGAGAAGGCCAAATGAGAAAACCCAAAAGGGGCTCGAGTAGATAAATACCTCTCGGCAATGGTAATTCGGACCAGGAAGTTGGGTGGCATAGAATGTGATTATCCTGAGAAATTGAGAACACTGCCAGAAGATAAACAGTCATCAGGACTTCAGATCTTGAACGTAGAATTGCCATTTTATGATTTAAAATTTTGGAAGAAATAAAGACAACAGAAAAAGGGTCTAAGCAACATAAAACTGCAGCTTTAAAATTAAAGTCAGTGCCGGTTCCTCAGATAGATAAGTCTCTTAAATATTGGCAATTAAAAAACGAGGCTTCTTGGTTTATTTCCCAATATACCAAGAAGCCTTGTTTAATACAAAGTGGAAGAGCAATAATACTACAAATACCAAACAAAATAAGTGCATCATATGACAACAAGGCACAAAATATTATAATCCATCACTTACAACTAAAAATGCCAGAACCCGGCACCATATTAATACTGTGTAGATCTTTTTGCTCTTAAAGATGAAAGGATGGAAAGTCCACTGCAAAATATAACATTTCATCAAGTTAAAGAAGGATTAGCTATACTGATTCACGAAGATCATACGAACATAGAGAGCATATTTGTAATCCCATGTAAGATAAGCAGCACTCGATCCCACACTATTTTAAAGACGGGAATAAATTTAATCAAGATACAAACAAATTGAGTAATTAAATATCACTGCATGTTTGTATAACAGCAGACAAGATAATCATTAAAAAAAATGGTATTGTTAGGATTAAAGTATAAGATAAATGTAAAAAAGGGTTATGCTTGCCTCTTACTAATATGTATATAAAACACTATACAATTACCTAATGAAAGACGTTCCGAATTCTTTATGATTCATGTTTCTTACCAGCAGTAACAAAGCAAGAAAAATTTCAAAGGTACATATATAATAATCCAAAACAAATAGGAGCTTGCAACAATGGAAAGACTAAAACCATTCTACAATTATCAAAAAAGAGATACAATTGGCATGACACCTAGATCAGGTAGAAAGTGGGGGAAGAACCCTTACCAAGAAGAACGATGCAAACATAAAGGTGAACAATGTTTCACTAATATAGGCTCTATCCTTTCCAAGCTCCTGTTACAGATGAAAATTAAAAGAGAAATAAGGCACTAATTCCAGTACGAGGCGCCAAGGTCAATATTATCAAGCAGCGCTGGGTGAAGAAGGCTCGTCAATAAGAATAAAGGGACCAAAAAAGAAACAAAAACAAAGCCTTGGAAAAAATCAATGCTCACCGGAAGAAGCATAAATCCAACATCCTGAAGGGTCGGTCCTGGGAGATGTATATAGTGAACTCCTCGGGCAGCAAGACCGTGTACGTACTATGGATAAGGAAACATCACCATTTAATGACTATCTCATCATAAAGATAAAAGGCGTATTGCAAGCTTTAATGATTAGAAGGAAACATATTTAAAAAAGTATACATCTCAAAGACTTCAGTTCTTACAAAGGCCAATAAAACTACAACTCAATCTTTGAAATGTAACTCAAACCTCATCATAAACTGAACTAATAATACTAAGGAACAAGCATAGTCTCTTCTAAAGAGCTAATATGAAAGCTATTATCGTTTTTCCCCCAAAAACATTGACCTTTCTTCAAAGTAAATACTTTGCAACAACCTCTGATTGTACACTTTACCAGCTCTTAATTTATTTTCAAGCCTAAAATAGCATTGAATTCTTCATATAAATTTAGAAAGTGGATCATTTTCAATTTCATCGTGGTCTAATCTAATCTAACTAAAATCCCCTCAGAAATTGAATCATTAATCTAATACAAATCAAAATCTACGAGAGAGCATAGCAATCTCAAATGTCATAAAAAAAATATAAAAAAATACCTGAAAGATAAGTCCCCCTAGAAGGTATTTCCAGTTCTCAGCAAGAAGATTGAGCTCTGTGGTTGTTTCTGCGCAAATCCTCTTCCATAACTTTACAACAACAAAAAAAAAAGTCAAACATAAGCAAGCACACACACCAAAAGAGAAGAAAAAAAAATGGTAAAACCAAAATGAGAAAAGAAAATAAGAAAAAAAAAACATACCTTTGAAGATTCGCGACCAATGTAAAACGACATTTTCTATTACTTCTTCTTCTTTGTCTTCCGTGTGCGAAACCACCACTTCCATATTACTTCACAGCCAAACGCTTTTCAAGGTCAACATCGCTCATCGCCTTTAGAATTTCTCACGGACCGTATAAATATAATATATATATATATATATGTATATATATTTATTTCACAGCGAGATAGAAAAAATAATTACGCTGAGATCCGATTACCAGTTCAAGGAAATCGAACCAGAAAGAAAAAAGAGACGAACTATGCGCTGTACGTTTCCAACGATAAAGAAACGAACGAATACGGATCGAAGGAAAAATTAGGGTTTAATTATTTATCAAAGGAAAAAAAAAAATGGTTCGGTTTCTCTTCTAAGAATCGACGCGAATTCAACACGGTATAGTTTTTTTTTTTTCTTTTTTTTCTTTTTTATATAAAGAGAAATGAAATGAAGAATACGAGGAATTAGAAGACGAAAGAGGGAAAAAGGAATGGGCTTATATAAAGAGCCAACGCGAGGCTTACGCGAATAAAATAAGAAAAGTTGTTGTTTTTTTTTAATATTAAATACATTTGCAAGATTTTGAAAATTCTAATTTTTAAAAATCTGATGAGTGATGATGATGCTAATGCCAGGAAAGCGAGTGTGACAGCGTGACAATGATAGAGTAAAATTGAACAAAAAAAATTTTAAAAAAAAAATGAATAAATAAAAAGCAGATCATATGATTCATATCATTATTATTCTTTTCGAAGCTGAAAATTCATGTTTGTGTATTTTTTTACTTTCCTTAAATTCAAAATTGTTTAAATAAAATTTATATGTTATTTCAAAATAAGAAATATGTGTATGTAACTGTATAAATTCAAAACCAGTGTTTTCCTTCAAAAACAATAATAATAATAATAATAATAATAATAAATATAAATATATAAGGGAGGAAATTACCCAAACTAGCCTAAAATGAGTTTAGACTTCAGATCTTAATATATAGAAAATGCATAGGTACCTATTTATTTCAACTACTTTATACGTTATTTACTATGATGGATAACTTTTGAAATTTATTAAAAAAAAAAAAAACTTTTAAAACGATTAATTTGTGTGATTATTTAGGAAAGCATAAGAGTTTTCCGAGTTCTCAAGCTAAATAGTCAAATTAAGCTACTTCAAGTCTAAATAAAAGAGCCAACATCTCAATCATTGTTGAACACTTGAACTTACTCAAAAAATAAAAAATAAAACAAAAATATTAGTCTCATATATCATTAACGTTTTGTAACTGTACGAGTCATCAGATTTATTTTAAAACGCAGTTTCATTCTATAGACCGTTTAAAATATGTTCATAAATATGTGTTACGTTCATCTTAAGATCCAATGTTTATAATGTTACTGAATCGCTTTAGTGATTATAATTTATAATATATGATTTAGTTATTGTTGATGTAATAGTTCGTCCTCCGACATAAAGTATCTTTGAGGACCGCTTCAACAACACTCTCGAACTTCAGAGACCAAAAACCGTTCAATCGCATTTCTCTAAGCCGCTTCATCAACTCTGGATCAAGCAATATAAGTGTTGCAAGGTCAAATTTATTATTTTCAATTCATCATGAGAATACTATTTTTTTTTCCTTGACGCGTACAACCATTATTTTCTTCGAGCTCAAGTTTATTTATGAATGTGTTCTTCTCATGCAATAGCTCATTCGTAGATCAATAAAAGCCTGGTTGCTATTTCAATTCAGCTCTTTCCAAATATAATTTTCTCTTTAGAAAGATAAAGAATATTTTAAGTGAATCATCACCTCAATACTTACCTATTAATTTTTATAATCAAATAGTAAATAGAAACGTAGTTAATAAATTATACAGTATGCTAAGGAATTTTTTTAATACATCTATTTTTAAAATAAACATATAGTAAATCTAAAAACATAATTCTAATCCAATTTGTCTTGATAAGCTATGTGGGGACTATTTTATTTAAATTGTACTAATATATAATAGACGTTCTTTATCATACAAATATCTATACGTATTCTTATAAAGAAATATAAATATTTTTAATCGTACTTTATAATATATTTATGAAATTATCGAATAATCTCAATAATGTGAAAGTGGAAGACAATATGATACATGTATTTTGCTTTACATAATAAACAAATAAATAGAGTAATTATTATCGAAACAATAGATGAGAAGCAGTAGTGGTGGTACTAGTAGCGAGTGGCAACAAATATAAAAATTAGTGGTTGGTGATTGTGCGTAGCAAATTGGACCATCAATTTAAACGACCAAATTAAAGTAAAAAACGAGTGATGAAATGGTCAACGGTCAAAGATCGGAAGAGACGGCGATTATCGGCACATGAATCCAATGCGACGCGACGCCCTTTAATTCGAATTAGCGCAGACTGGGTGATGCACGTGACTCCCACGTGCTTTATTCCCATTAACATGTTCACAGCATTATAATCTTTTTCAAAGGGAAAATAACACATTTATACCCCGTGTTTTAGTGAAATGTCGAGTTTAACCCTCGATTTTCAAAAATGTCGAGTTCATACCCTCTGTTTAACTAAAATAATGAAATTATACCATCTGTTTAACTAAAATGACGAAAGTATACCCTGAAATAGACAACAGTGTCACGAATATTCTTTTAGACTTTTCATTGACGTTGACTATAATATTTATATATAAACACCAATTATCTTTATTCATTCGCGCCATATATGTAATTTATTTAAAAACTAAAAAATAAACAACAATCTCTTAATCGTGAAGAACACAGAAAGAGGCAAAGAGGTAAAAATCGATAGTTGATAGTCATCAAAATCGCATATTCGAACAGAGAATTCAGGATTTAGAGTTACAATTCGAACACGGAATGAAGTCATTTCTTAGGAGGTATGAGTTTTATTATTTAATTTCAATCTAAGGTTATTTTTATTTCAAAATTGAGAATTTGGAAATTAGGGCACTGATTTAGATTTGATTTAGTTTTTCTTATATAAGAGTTAATATCAATTAAAGGGAGATTTGTGACGCTGTTATTCATTTCAGGGTATAATTTCGTCATTTTAGTTAAACAGATGGTATAATTTCGTCATTTTAGTTAAACATAGGGTATGAACTCGACATTTTTGAAAACCGATGGTTAAACTCGACATTTAACTAAAACACAGGGTATACATGTGTTATTTTCCCTTTTTCAAATGACTTAATTATGCAAAAATAATAAGTGTTTTAGTGAAATATCGAGTTTAACATTTGATTTTCAAAATGTCGAGTTCATATCTTTTGTTTAGCTAAAATGACGAAATTATACATTGAAATAGATAACAGTGCAACGAATCTACCTTTTATTCACTTTTCATTGACGTTGACTATTATATATATATATAAACACCAATTATCTTTATCCATTCGCATCATATATGTAATTTATTTAAAAATGAAAAAACGAACAACAGTCTCTGAACCGTAGAGAACACAGAAAGAGGTAAATAGTAAAAATCGACAATTGATAGTCATCAAAATTACAGATTCGAACAGAGAATCCAAGATTCAGAATTGCAATTTGAACACGGAATGAAGTCATATTTCGGGAGATATGAATTTTATTATTTAATTTCGATTTAAGGCTATTTTTATTTCAAAATTGTGAATTTGGAAGTTAGGGTACTGGTTTGGGTTTGATTCGGCTTTTCTTATATAAGAGTTAGCATCAATGAAAAAAAGATTTGTAACACTGTTATCCATTTTAGGGTATAATTTTGTCATTTTAGTTAAACAGATGATATGAACTCGACATTTTTTAAAACCAAAGGTTAAACTCGACATTTCACTAAAACACAAAGTATATATGTATTATTTTACCAAATAATAATAATAACCGAGTCGAAGACATGATACAAGTGAAAGGACCTCTTTTGAAAGGGTGAGAGTTCTGTCCCTATCTACCGAATACAAAGAATGTTCAATATAAAAGTTAAAGGATAATTTCTTGCAGTTTGTATTTAAATATATATCATTTTAGACCCTTCTAGTTTAGTTTAATTCGCTTTTAAACTGTTTTTAATGATATTTTTCTTACAAATCTATCAAGATAATTTATGCAAATTTTTATGTTATTTTTAATTTTTAAGATAATCATGTTAAAGTAAACAAGTTCGACTTAAATTTAGTATAATGAAATATTCATAATTATCGCACACAGCTAGCACATATGTACATTGTGAACGTGATTGTGATTGTGTTGTAATTGTAATTGTAATATACGAGAGGGAAGCAATTTTTTAAATCATAACTATTATCTTTTCGTTGAAGAACCAAATTATCTTCCAAATATTATGCCCTTATAAATTTGGATACAATCCTACGGAAAATAATTTAATCTAGGGGACAAGAATATATACATACATATATATATATATATATATATATATTATCATATTCAATAAATATCATATTCAATAATATCATATGTGCTCGTAAAGTAGGAAATCTTTTAGATTTTAGTTTAATTGCTTGAAAATGCCCATACTCTTTATCTTATAGGAATGTAATCATTGAAATGTTTTTGGAGGGTTATAGTATACTAATAAATGTGAAATGTTTGGGGTTGGCTAGGAAGTTTCTTTCTAGGTCGTGACAAACTCACTCGTAGATAAAAAGTGGGAGTTTTTCTTCCCCAAGAAGGAAGAAGAAAATGGAAACTAATTTTTTCTTACATAAATGCATGTGGGTCACATTGGAAAATATCAAATTAGTTATAAAAATCTAAACGTACATGTTAAAAAAACTAGGGCCTGTCATGTTTGATTATAGTACTTAGAAAACAAATTTAGAATCATGTTTCATTTTCTTTGAAATTTGTTTAGAAAACAGAAAACAATGAAAATGTGTTTTCTATTTTATCTCTCTTATATTTTAAATTAAACTCTAAAACAATTGAATGTAAAACATAACCAAACAACATTTTAAAATATTCTGAAACGTAATTCTAAATTTGTTTTTAAATTTAAAATTAGAATCAGAAAACAAAATTTAAAAAAAAAAAACAAATTTAGAATACTAAACCAAACGGCCCCAAGGTTTTAAATCTGTGGCGTCGCCTCTTCTCCAGACATGAAATTATGGTAGTCAATCGTCAAAGGATATATATATATATACATATATATATATACATATATATATATTATGTTTTGATAATCCATACATAAATTTGACTTTTATATCAATGGATCTTTGATTAGTATGGTTTTAAATCTCATTTTTTAGATCTGAACTTTATATTTATATTTGAGATATAATTTGTCCTTTTTGAGTGTGGATGATAGTCTGGCTAATTGTACATCTATAGTAATTTTCTCAACAAAGCTAATTGTAACTATCGCTCTTACTCTCAAGTGGTTTTTTTTTTTCCTAAGCCTTGTAAGTGCCTATTAAAGGTCTCTGCTTTATTAACTGAAAAGAAAGTTCACATTATATTCAAACCATATGAGTGTTAGATAGGGCCAAAAGAGCAAATATGATGGTCAGCAAACAGAAAGTTAAAGAGTTTTAATTTATGAGAGTTATACATAGCCGAAGAGTTGTAAATGGTGAGAAAATTTTGATGAAAACAAAAATTGAAAATATCAAAAATGTAAAAATGACACTTGTTGAATTATATGTACTCTTTACAATTTGAGTACAGGACCCTAATGATGATTATTATATGAATAAAAAAAAACAATGACGATAAATGTTACAAAAAATTATTTTAAATTAATTTGCATCTCACTTGATAAGTTGATATAATACATTGTGGAGACATTTATCTGATGACAACGTTCAACTTGCTCACCACCTGGTCTCTTACATCCCACTGCAAAAAAAAAAAAAAAAAAAAAAAATGTCATAATCACAAGTCGCCACAGATAACTTCTATGAAACCCTTGGTCTAGGAAAATTACCTGTAGCTTATTAATTTCTTCATCGGTGAGCGAGCGTTCCATGGACCGATACGTGATCCTGTAACAATGACTTGTCACGCCTTTCTTGTTCGTGAAATTGTCTATCAACTTCACCTGCAAAAAAATTCCCAAGCATAGGCTGTTACAGGTTTTTTGTGTAAAGGAGTTTCTTTTCTTTTCTTTTTTCACTGAAAATTTTATACAAGCGAAAATAGTAGTAAAAAGGCATACCTCCTCAGCAAGATCTCCGGCGGTGCCTCTAACCACTTCACAGAAATTGTTCTCCGTGAACGATTCGTTAATCCAAAAACTGATATCTTTATAACAAGGAGGGTACTACAATAAATCAAAGAGCAATAACAAGTTAGTATCAAAATAATCCAGTTTTTTTTTTTTCATATCCTTTGACCTTGTGTATTTTCGGAGTGAATATCTGGACTATTCAATCCAAAACTTATAAACTATGTTGGGATAATGAATAATTAACGCATGGATTGTAGATTTATTAAATAACACATTGCAAAGAAAAAAAAAATAGTACCTTTGATATGGCCTTGAATTTCACGCCCAGTTCGCCGGAGGAAAACTGTACCACAAAAGCACCAAATTAGATTGTTTAAGTGCATTTGGAGTCCACGCACCGAATATACAAGAGATATTTGAACACAAAAATAACTCAAAAACGAAAAACAAAAATATCCTGTAAGTACCTGAGAAGTGAATCTCTCGTCGTTTGACCAGAATAATCGTATATCGGGTATATCAAACAGGACCATTGCCAATCGCTCTAGTCCGAGCCCGAAAGCCCAAGCAACATTACTTTCTTTGCCACTTCTCTTCAATATCTCTTGTTCTGTAACCCCACATCCCAAAACTTCCAACCACTTTTCCTGAAATGTGATACAAAATTTAATGTAAGCACAGAAGCAAAAGATCGAAGCTGCATTCAAAACCAGACAGTTGGAAAAAAATATTTTTAAAAATTCGATAAATATTGTAATCACTACTTCGTACCTGAAAATATATCTCTAGTTCA
Organism: Urtica dioica subsp. dioica; assembly: GCF_054948205.1. Taxonomy (NCBI): domain Eukaryota; kingdom Viridiplantae; phylum Streptophyta; class Magnoliopsida; order Rosales; family Urticaceae; genus Urtica; species Urtica dioica. The sequence continues at coordinate 51,874,638 of NC_142757.1, read as the reverse complement.
AATGATGGATTGGTAAATGGAAAATATGTATCAACCCAACGCATTTCCACCGAACCTGAAAGTTTCATCACTATTAATGCGTGGCTTTAAAATAACTTATATCCTACATACATGGCTCATAAGTACTTGAAATAAAGCAAGCATTGAAAAATATAAATAAAAATAGTTCAATTTTTTTTTTTTTTTTTTTTTTTTGCCTTCACCGAACCAAGCTAAGCAAAACCCAGGAAAATACTCTTATGCTAATACTTTTAAAATCTATGATATTTTATTTAACAATAAAAGTGAGAAGAAGAAAAAAAAAAAAGAGCTGATAGTTTCTGTCCAAAATCAATGGAAGTAAATCAAAATAAAAACTTAGGAACCGAATTCACCAAGATAAGATTTCAGGGACCAAACTGCAACAATCTGAATAATTCAGGGAAAACTAAAGTCAAGTACCCATATATTTATTCATCATATAAGGCCAAGAAGATTTCTCTCTCTCCACTCACCAAATATATGGCGAGCCAAACCCTCGAGGCACTCCTTCAGGTCTTTCGCTGCATAAGATGTACCATCCATACCAGATGATTCCCAATCACTCTGAGAAAAGACCCGAACGCCTTCCATCTGTATGAGCAAGAAATAATATAAGCAAGCATTATATTATATTTGCATTATAGTCCCTCCTCCTAATGAAACTCTCTAGAATGTTGCAATTAATTACACATAAGCCACAACGAAAAAAAAAAAAAAAAAAAAAAGTTTTTGGGGAGTGAAAAACAAGCCTGGTGGAAAACGGGGTAGTGAGTGGAGTCAATGGAGTCTCTGCGATAGACATCGCCGGTGACGAGGAAATGAGTGTGACCGCCTCTCAGAAGCTCTGCTTGATGAGCGCTCGTGTGGCATCGCAGAACTGTCTCCGAATTTACGTAATACGTGTCGTTGTAGCTACGGCTCACGTGATCCGCAGGAACAAGCACATCATCAAAGTTCTGCAACCACCCAAAAAAAAATTAAATACATGATCATATTACTCATCTAGTATAACACTAGATCAATCCAGCTAATGCACAACACTTTGCTACAACAACAACAACAACAAAAAATGCTAAAGGAAGTTATGAAAAATAATAATTCTTCTCTAGTGAAATGAAATTATTGTCATACATTAGAAGAAAATTTTGATAATTTAGACTCTAAAATAGCTTTAAACTGTACAAGATTTTTTTTTTTTTTTTTGCTAACTATAACAAATAAAAAAAAGCTAACTACTTCAGCTGAATCCAAATGAAACTCTGATAAATAACCAAACTCATCTAGTGAATGCAAGATAGCTACTTTGTCACACATTAAGTAGAATGTATTGGTGAATTAGGGTTCAAAATTAAAGAGCTTAAATTTACTCTTCGTACCTGTTTGGTAGTAACAAGTGGGCAAAAGTCGTCGAACTTTTCAAAGGTGTTGGGATAATTGGAATCGAAGTACTCGTAAATGGCGTTCTTCAGAATCCCGATCGGATGCTTTTCTCTTCTGTGTAATTGCATTCCGAGCTTCGCGAAAATCGATTCAGGAACGTTGTTCGTCGGATCGTCCCTCACAACTTCTACATAATGTTTTTTTTTTAAAAAGACAGAGCAAAGGTCAAATAAAAGAAGGAAATATTTGGAGTTGAGTGAGTGACACTCACCGTCTCTGGAGACCTTGACGCCGCCGAGCTCGAGCACGGAAGCCACCGGAAGAGCCCACTTCTTGCGGTGAACCTTGGCCGGAGAGAGAGTAGAGAAGGAAGGCGCGATGAGAGTGAAGCGAATGCAACGAGAGATTGGGGTCGTCGAGAGACGGAGGGCTTGGGCGAAGGAGAGAGCTGTGGTTGTGGCTGCCATGGTCGCCGTGAGAGCTTTTCTCTATCCTCCGTTTCGTTGGTAATGCTCATATTCATTTCCTGTTCTCAGATTTTTGGGCTTTCTTTATTTGGGCTTCGTCCTTACCTCAGCTAGTGGAAATAGCCATAGCCTCTAATAACCGTTTTTCGTCATTTTTTTCAATAGAAGTTGTTGAACTTTTTATTTTTCATAAATAACTTTTTAATTTGGGTATATAGTCACACGGCTATAGAGAAATTTGATTTTAGCCAACCTTCTGTTAATTTCCTGTTAATAGCCACAACAATTTATTTACAGCATGTTAAAAGACTTGAATGACCTCAAATCATTCCCGCTCATTTTCACCCCAAAATTAAAAAAAATCGTGCATTAATTAGAATCCAGTCAAATCCCGCCCAAAATTTTCAACCCATTAATTAAAAAGGAAAAAAAATTAATCGGCCATAACTACATCGCGCAAATTGAGGGATACAATTAACACAGGATATTAAACCATCTGATCAAAACAAAATCTTCACGCAGCCAAAAAAAAAAAAAAAAAAAAAAAACTCATCTCTAACGAAAACCCTAAGAGGAGAGGTGAGTCTCGGTGTCGGAGCGGCGATGCTCCAGCGATGAAGGACTCTCCGTCGCCTGTAAAGAAGAAGAATTGAGAAAGAAGAACCCAAATATTTTATGGAAAGAAGAATTAGGAAAGAAGAACCCAAATGTTTTATTTTTTATTAATGAAGATCCTTCATTTTTATTCTCTCTTCTTCTTCTTTTTTTTTTTAATCGGAATTGCTGGTGGTTTTGAGTGTATGAGATTTGTTTCAGTGATTGTGAATTTGCTGAGATTTTGGTTGTGGTGAATTCTTATTCAGTATTGTAAATACAACATTGATTTATAGTTAATACCAATTGTTTCATCGTAAAATGCATTGTAAATACAAAGATGATTTTTTTCTCTCTTCTTATTCTTCTTCTTTTTCATCGAAATTGCTGGTTGTTTTGAGTGTATGAGATTTGTTTCAGTGATTGTGAATTTGCTGAGATTTTGGTTCTGGTGAATTCTTATCCAGAATTGTAAATACGACGTTGATTTACAGTTAATACCAATTGTTTTATCGTAAAATGCAATGTAAATACAAAGATGATTTACAATATATTCGTGTAAATAAACTGAAAAAAATTCTGGAAATATTTTGGACGTTCTAAAATTATGAAAACAAATAATATCAATAAATGAAGAATATATATACAGATTTTATCCATAATAAATTGCCACAAAAATATAAACTAATTAGTTAAAGTCAACGCTGAAAATTTCCAAATACACGTTAACAATTTTTCCAAATCGGTTAGATTCAAAATTTAAAAAAAAAAACTGCCTAATTCAATTAGCGGGTGTAATAAATAAGGGCAAATGTGTAAAACGAATTCAATTAATAAATGTCACGTAAGCAAAATGGCTATTTACGGGAAATTAACGAAAGGTTGACTAAAACCAAATTCCTAGTTTTTAAGATGGCTACGTAGCCAATTATTTGTATTAATTTTTAAAAAGTTCAATTCTTCAATAAATGTTAACCATATTTCAATAAATATTAATCATATTTCAATAACCAGATTTCAAAAATTGTTAATCAGATTTTAATAATTGTTGACCAGATTTCAAAAATTGATAACCAGATTTCAATAATCGTCGATCAAATTTGGAACAGAAAATTATTTTTGTCCGAAAAAAAGAGAAATGGTTACTGCCGAAATATTATGAAAACGCGAGTTAGATATAAAAAGTGATACACTTTTATACTAGTTATGTAATTTTTCCCCTCAGCTATACATGTCCATCAATTTCATCTGTAACTGGACATTTATTTATGAGAAAATTATGAAAATAGTGTTTTTAAATTAATTTTGGCTATATGACTGGATGTGATTTAGAAGCGACATTTCGATTCTAAATGCATGTATACAATTTAATAAAATAGTTATAGAAGCATATTTTCGCTTTTAAATGCTCTCCTGCTACATGGAGGGAGACAATTTAGAAACGAAATTCTGCTTCTAAGTCATATATAGACAACTCGTTAGAAGAAACTTTAGAAGCGGATTGTCGCTTCTAACAATTAGAAGCGACGTGTTTCTTCTGGTATATTTAGAACTCGCTTCTAAATAACTTCGGAAGTAATGTTTATGCTTTTAGAAGTCATGAAAGTTGCTTCTAAAAGCATAATTTATTGTAATGCATGTGCATAGGGGGAAGTGGAACCAAATCTCTACCCTTTTAAGTTTGTCATAAAATAGACATCGCACGTGTGATCGATGGGAGTCCATGATCTTTGAATTGATCTCAACTAGTTTTCAGTAGTCTGATCTCTAAATATATTGGATATTTACATCCGACTTCATGATTTTCAATCGGGTTTAACTTTAGAACGAGCACCGACGGAATTGAGGTATTATGTGGCTTTGTAGATGTCTAGAGAGATTACATGTTGATTATAGTCACCCTAGAAGGACGAAGATCAGGATCCGGGCCACGTGTTTATTTTTTATGCATGACACTTATTTTTGGGTGATCTTTCTCTACAATAGATACCTAACTTTTTGTTTCATTTGCGGCATCATTGGTCACAAAGATCGTTTTTTTTTTCTTGATGCATAGATATGGACAGCAACCCAGTCTTAAAGCCGTATTACATGTCGATGAGAGCTATGTCGAACAAGAGCATCACCAAACTGGCGCTCAATGGTTGAGGAGTGGCAGATCATGACTAGTACTCAAGGTGAGTGGCAAGGAGTGTACGAGCAAGGCTGAATATGGTGTTCAAATAGAGGTGTAGAAACTCATTTGTTGTCGGTGAATTAAGAAAAACTAATCAAGCAAGATGTCTGCAACATGTCACTAAGCTTTATGACAATGATTTCATTCATCGAATCCAGACGTCCGAATACTTATTCACACGATCAAGGAACCACGCATGAGGTGATATACATTGCATTTTCGTAATTTTGCTCACGAATTCTATATACGTGAGTTCTCACTAGTCCACCATAACTGAGTCATAACATCAATCATCAAGCTATCAATCCATCATTGTTAAATGCTATGAAGCGTCGTCACGGAAAGTTGTTTCACTTTAGGATTGAGGTAATTACGAATATACTATTTCGTTTGTGACATTAAGACTTCAAGCATTAGAACTATTTTTGCTTCGATTCGAGGAGTCTTAGAACGTTACTAATCTATTCAATACGTTCATTTAATATATTTAGGAGATCTCTAGAATCATAAACCTCTATGTCTCAAGATCAGACATAAATAAATCTGCTAATAAATAGTACTTCGATTGCCTTTTAGATTCTCATGTTACAAATGTTAGTTTCAAATAAACTCAAAGTATGAATCTTATTACAAATCTATACTCAACTCTTCTCTTATTTTGAGTCGTTTAAGGGCTTGGACCGATTCAATTTATAAGACATATCAACATCTTAATCCTTGCTTTTTATGTATTCTGAAATTAATATACTCAATTTTAATAAATAAAAAAAACTCATCTAAAAATATTTAAATTAGATGTGATATTAAATTAATAACCTTAATTTTTTTAAAATTAAATACAATTTTGCGGGGGATTGGATTATTTTTATTGTCCAACATTGCAATTATTTTATTAATTATGCACCAACAATTATATAAGTAGTCATGTCATGTTAATATAGTAATCACTATTCAAGAAGTGGAATAAACTAGCCACAATTTTCATTGAAATATAATATTTATCATGTATCGTCTCCAATTTCACAGAATCTCCCATGATAATAACGAATCGTTCATGATCAAAAGGATCAACTTCTACAAATAACAACATTAAAATTACAAGAAGTATTCGAGCCACGACACTTTTGCCCAAAGCAATGCTGTTACATCAAAACTCTCGTCTTATAATTTAACCAACCTATTGAGAGCCGCTGGACTACAGAAAGATTCTAACCACATTTGGATACCCTTTTATTAATTCATTATTTTAAAATAAACTGATAGACCCATGAGAGGAAAAACTCAAAAATGACTGAACTGCCCTTGTTCCTGTGAGGGTCGGTCTAACATAAACTGATCACAAAATGTTGCATTTTTGCAACCCAATAGCCGAAAATAGTCTGCTCTGAGTAGGCCAGAGAGCGGAGAACCAACCCTCTCGCGGGGCCTCAATAACGCCTTCGTGAGATTCCTCGGACTTGTCACTGTCCGAATCAACAGGCTCGTCTTCCTTTTGGGCCTTATCCAGAGCCCGATCACTTTGATCGTCCTCTGTTCCAGCGTGAGCTATTTCACCAGGACTCTTGTCAAATAGTCCCTTGAACTGTCTCCGAGCTTTCCTCTCCACTTCCTGGTCACAGAATAGCCAAGAAAATATCGACACGGAGGCTTTGAATTTTTAATCCAAAATAATTTATGGCATTTTTTAAACCAACCTGTTCCTTTTGCTTTAGTTTTACTAGAGCAGCTTTTGCATCGCTTTCGGAAGACTTGTCAACTTTTATCATCTAGATAGTGTTAAAAACATAATTGATTTATCAAAAGATCGAGAATCAAATCACGAAATCGTAAGGTTTATATGAATACGAGAATAACCATTTCGAAATCGCTCTTTGCTTCGTCAAAATCTCCAACTGTCATATACGCCATTCCACGGCGATACAGTGCCTTGGCATGAGCAGGGTTAGCTTCTATCACCTATTTGGTTTCATCAGCAACAAGATAGATGATCACAAAACAAAACAAAAAGAGCTAATTAAGCTAAAGTACTTCTAAAAATCCTGAGTAGTTATATTAGTTCATGTTCTCACATTACTGCATTATATATTGGAATCAAATTGTTTGTAAAATATATTTAAGTCGTCGTAGAAAATAATTATAATTATTAGGAAAGAATGAAATACACATACCTTGTTGCATGTCTCGATTGATTTTCTGCATTCGCCCATTTTTAAGTAGCACGCAGCCACATTCAAATACAACACATTCTACACAGAGAGCAAAATCATTCCATATAGCAGAGCGCAAAATCATTCCATATAGGATAAGCCAAACGACATTTTAAGGCCTTTCGAGAATAGTAATATTAATATATATATATATATATATATATAAAATAATTGAAAGCCTTACACGCGTATCTGCAAACACTTTTCCTTCCTCGTCATCTTGTGGATTCACGTGGTTAAACTCTCGAAGCACCTGTATAAAAACCCGCCCAAAAAATTACTCGACAATGATTTCTCATAACAATACTGCATTGTGAGCAAAAGTCACATTACCTTATCATATTTCGCCTTCGCAAGTTCGTATTTACCTTCTTTGAAGAGCCTGTTGCCCTAAAATATGATTTGACTATCAATCCTTTTACTCCCCAAGTTGAGAAGAGAGAAGAAAATAACAATAATACACCATACATGCAACCGCATTATATATGCATACCGTACTTCGGGTCTTCTCTGCGTCCTCCATTATAGACTTGAAATCCATACCAGTCCAGTCCTGAGTTGCCAAATAAATAAATACAACAAATTATATACAAAACAGCCACTTTAGAAAGAGAGAAGAAAATAAAAATAAAAATAAAAATAAATCCAGATGAGAAACATTTAGGTGTTTAGCCACTTTGGAAAGAGAAAAAAAGATCCAAATGGAATTCTTTCTTCACGTTTAACGAATGCTTAAGAAATTACCTTTGGCATCTCAAACCCAAGAAGCTCAATTTCCCACAATATATGAGCTCCTTCCGGAACATTAGTTGGCCTGGTAGATAGGAATTCGAAGCAAAGAGCAAACATTAGAAAAATATATACTACAAGAAAGAAACAAGTTTGTGATAAGTGCACACCAGACAGAGAAATGAGTATAGAATGTGACCTGGGAAACTTGTCATACGCATAATCTGGCGGACATGTTACAAGAGAAACCTCTTCAGGCAACATTAAACGAACACACATTTCGAAACCCTCGGGAACCTAACACGTAGAATATTAGTCTGGGTGATAACTGACACAATGCATACAAACATGAGGAATACTTTGTTCTAAGCTTGAATTTGACAGACATACCACAAAAAATTAAGCAAAAGAACGCATCATAATAATGAAAATATTTTACTTTCTAAGACGGTAAACAACTCACAAGGCCTTCGCCCGAACTGAACTCCAAAGGCTGTCCATCATTATCTATTCTTGTATCATAGAAGACTTTCTTTTCTTCATTGAGAAGCATTCCTTTGTAATGGACTCGTAGAAGACTGTCCTGAAGAGGACAGTCCATCGGGAACTCGCCTATATTTTTCAACATATTCTTATGTCAATGCAAAACTGTGAATTTAGAACCGGAATGTAAAAACAAAAACAAAAACAAACAGATTAACCAAAAAAAACACACAGATAAGAGCCAGTAGAGAAAAAAAGTGCATGTAGACGAAATGGAAACCAACATTTAGATGATACTTAGCATAATATCTTTCAATCTCTATTTTATATCTTGCTTATTAGACTACCTTTTCCATCCTGGATCCGGCGTTTTATCAAACGCCCATCTCCAAGCATGTCCCGGACCTATAAAAAATATGTATGTAGTTTGATCGTGTTTTTGGAAGGAAAACAAAAACGACGACAACATGACTTATATTATCAGAAAAACTTGTCATTATTAATTTTGCAAAAAATATAACCGTAAACTCTAGAAGTGATATATATTTGCAAAATTTAGAGCATTTGTAAACTTTAGAAGGGCATATTGTTAGTGGCAGAAATGTTAATTATCATGCGCAAATGGATGAGCAAGCGACCATGATACATCACGGAATAACTTCGCACCTGAGTAAAGTGGACAAGCTCCACATCAAAGTAAACTTCTTCCAAACCTTCGACATTAGGCATGAATGAGGATTCAGTTAAGTACTGACTCGTCACATATATTACAGCCTTCTCTTTCCTTGACATCGTACCAATTCCCATTTCAAGACCCTTTGGTATCTGAAATTTAGACAGCAAATCATTCTTTAAATATAATTATCATAGCCCAAGTTTTCCACGTCAAAGGTAAATAGTTAAGATGACAAATAATAAAACAAGGGACATTCATAGCTACTTTTCATTAGTGTCACAAACCTCCGACTTTCCAAAAGTAAAGAAGAAAGGTTCTCCTTCAGAACGTGGGACAATCACTTTTCCTTCTGCGGTCTTTGCCGAAATCCTACAAGCAGAGAACAATTTTGTTATAACCGTACACCAACTTTTTTATAGTTTTATTTTCTCTAAATCCAGACTTCAACATGTAAGATACAGCAAATAATAGCGAGGACCACTAGTAAAGGTTGAAAGTCGAGACAAAATAGCATATTAATTACTACCAAGCCTTTACTTCATATGGTTCCCTTGGTGATTCCCACCCCTTCCCTTCATCTATGACCTGTAAATTTTACATGGAAAATTATTAAAGAAAAATAAGTGATGTAAAAATCAATGGCCAGTATCGTGTGTTTGTCAATCACCAGCACTTTCACATTCAAAAGCTGTCTTAATGTCTTGTACGCATACGTGTTAACTAGAAAAATTGGATCGTCAAACAATAGTTATGCAGGCTTGTCGAACATTATTACCAATTTTATCTAGGTGAGCAGTAAAAATTGTTCAATGGGGTAAGAATCTGGGTAAGGTAGCATGTTTAGGTAGATACTGCAAAAGTTATAGGACCTGGATGTAGAAACATTGGAGAACCAACAAATATATACCCATTGTTATGTCAAAATTTACCTTTTGTCCCGCGTTTTCCAAAATTTTGTATATAACCACGAGTTTGTTAGAATTATACAAATATATCACTTCAATTCAATTTTTCATATTATTAAGCATAAAGAATCACAACTAAACTAAAAATCTGTGAGAACGATGGTTTAATTATTCACTACTTGATGAGATTTCACAAAAATACCGGGTTTCAGTTGAATTATTTACTGCAGAATATTTGAAAGAGTGAGTTTAGGGGATATGTTCGTATCAACTTGATATAATCGGGCTCATATGACAAAACTTTGACCAAACTCCTGATGATGTATCTGTTATCTTCCAAGCAACATTTATCCCAAGCAGCATTTCTTATATGGATCTCCACCTTCGAGATTTATTGAATGTACTTTACTAAAATTAAAACATAACATACGAGCTCATTCGAATTTTACATTACCTTCTTTATGACTCCCATGTCATCACTAACGACCTGCAATCAACGATCAAAGAAAGATTATAAGATTAAATCATGATCTAGGTCTCATGACTGTTTACAAAAATGATAATCGAGTAGTATGAAATTCAAATTCTCAAAAAAAAAAAAAATTACAAGTATGTGTATCAAGTTTAGTAGCCTAATTTATCATAAACCCAACTAGTAATAAGTTTATCGTCTTCAATTATATATAGTAAAAGTAAGTACATCAGTGATAACCCAAACAAAAACAAAAAACAAAATAAAAAGTCTTTCTAGAATACGGATAAATCCTGCTCATTTAATTGGTTAGCGGTCCGCCCACCTTGCAAACTCAAACCCGAAATAGATCATGGACAAGGTCAAACCGTCATTTTGGATACGTCAGATGAGACAGTTTAAAAGTAACGAATTTTAGTTTGACGCTACCTTTGCCTTAGAGAAATCTATCATTTCAATCTCAAAATGAAGTTCATCCTCCTTTGGAAATTCACTTGAAGCCGACAGTGGACAATCATCCTCACCGTAGTGCAGTTGAGGCTTCATCTTAAACTGAAATAAGGATTTCACAAAACTAAAAAAGTTAGTAAAACACTTTTCTAACTGATTTCCTAGTTATTAGCTACAACTGATGGCTTCACTTTCAACCCCCACCTTAGCCTTTCTATCCAAATTGAAGTTACAATCCAATAAAAATGATCATTTCCCTATACTATTTTTTTAGGCATAATTTTTTTTATTGATAAATCCTTCCCCTAATTTAAGCCCATTTCTAGCTAGGTAATGCTGATTGAGAAAAGAAACAGACACTTGGTGAATACTCAATGTCTCCTATACGACTTTCTTCATGTTTTATCTGGTTTTTCCCTACTATTGTCACACGGGAAAGCAAGAATCAAGCGTGCGCACACACACACACACACACACACACACATATATATAATTTAAGAAAATAGAAGGGCATTATTACCATTGCTACTTCACCCATAAACATGGTCGGAATCCCTTCCAGCAATCCTAATAGCATTTTACTTTTTCCCAAAACATGTCTTATCGGAATACCCTTCCCTGTTAAAAACACAACTCAGTCACAAAATGAACTACTACTTCACATTATCAATAATTTTGCCACCCTTTCTTATTTAACAATTCGTGTGTCGATACATTTTTTTTGCATTTCGATTTAACATGCTAATCGAGAATGAAAGCAACAAAAATATGTGAAGAAAAGCAGCTTTAAACCCATAAACCTCCATGCTCCGATCTTGTAGATTCGACTACAAATCCATCCAATGTCCGAACAGTGCTATGGTAAATAACCTGCATAAAAGCATACAACCCAACACAAATTTTCGGGATAAATTAAACGCTCGATTTCATAGCTGATCAAAATGTACAAGGTGATCAAATCCAATAATCATTGAAGAGCAAAGCAACCTGATCACCATCTGAAGGGTTCGATTCTCCTCCTCCGGGCCGCATTACAGCTTTCAACAGACTTCCCGGGACAATTTTCTTTTTCCTTTAACATCAAATAAAATTTCACAACACTGTTCTTCAAATCAAAAGCATTTTGCGATTCAATGCCAAAAGCGAAATATATCAATAAATAAATAAATAACCTCTTTTCATCTTCCGATGAAGTTTTCTTCTTCGGCGGCAAAAAGTCCTGTTCTGCATCAGCGTCCACAGCCATCGCCAACGGTCTCCGAAACCTAAATCGTTACCAGTGTCACGCTTCTCACTCTGAGCAAAGAAGAACAGTGCTCGCCTGAATATATTGATATATATCAATCACACATACTGAAAATCGAACACTCGTGAATTTAATTCGTCACGATCAAGTTTAGAATTCGAATTGAAGGCAACTTTGGTTTAGGCGATTTAAGCTTGATATTACCTGAAATTCTTCACTTTGAAAACGAACAAAGAGATTGGCTTGACAGAGGGAATCGTATGGTTCTGCACTTCTGCTTCGGTAGTTCAACAACCAAACCAAAGGCCGGTCCCGTGTTCAATCTCTTTATTTGTTTATTTTAAAATTTTGGTTTAATGAACCAACTAAATGTGGAGGAGTACGAAAATACTTAATTTCAAATAAGATTTCTAAATACATTAATGATTTTCATCAGCGGATGAATATCAGTGTTCTTATAAATATAGTGGCTACCCCTTAAATTTTAAGAAATACCATTTTGTTAGGATTACATGGGTAAAGTTGTACAAAACTGAATCGAAAATCGGATAAAATAGGTAATCGATCCTATCCAAAAAAAACAATTGGTGTCACGTCATATAATCGAAATTCGGATTCGAAAAAAACTGGATCGGATATCGATTTTGGATTTTGGAAAAATCGATATTAAACTGATTATTTTTTATTAAAAAATAAAATAAAAATAAAATTACGCTAGGATTATACGATTCATTTTTATTCAGATTTTGATTATTGTAATAATTTTATAACCGAGTATCAATATAAAAACTAGTTTCAAAGAGATTATGAATTTTAAGAACTCGATAACTGGTTTTTTTCCAGTTTTAAAACTTGATCCATATTTAAAGAATCGGATAACCGAATTTTAAATATCGGATATTAAAATTGGATATTAGATTTAAAAAACTGGATAATCAAATTTTCGTTTTTTGATTAAATTAGACTGGTTATTAGATCAAAGTTTTAAAATCGAAAATTCGGATATGAAAAATGACCAAAAACAAATCGAAACTATTCAGCTCTAGTCATATTACATGGTAGTGATGTTGGAATTTATAACATATCCAATAGATTGATATCATTCTCAAATTATGATCGATTAAATCTCTTGATTATTGTACTAGTTATAACACATTAGAGTCACGTTTAATAGCTCGCAAGTCCATTTATCTATGACGGATAAAGAATATACATATTGAATTAGTGAGTTTTAGTCTTTAAGCTTGTAATCTCCTTTATAAAAACATACATCATCGTATCCAAGATCACTAAGATTTTGAATAACAAAATTTCGGCATTTTCTTTCGTTTTGAGTCGTTGCCGACGATACGAGTCAGTGCCATAGTTCCGACGAGATTATGTTCACCAACAGCTAAAGGTAAACGCTCCATTCATTTTGCTTCTGCTATGGTTATTCTTTCTAATTGTTAGTGCTTAGAGTAGAGACTATCTATTTATTCTAACATTTGGTATCCGAGCAATTATCTATGGCCAAAATTTGGGATCTCGACTATCAATATAACTTGGATTGTAGTTCACACAACCATAAAGAATACCACTATTTCAAAAGAAATCTAATTTAGTATTGTACCTCTATTAACTATTAGTGAATTATTTTTCACTATTACATTGCCTTGTTAAAGTATCATTAGGTTCCATCTTAAAACCAATTGTCAATAAGAGGAGTAATGCATGACCTTTATAAAGAGCACAAAGGATAAATTCGCAGTCGATGTGGGACTTCCTGATACAGACAACTGGTGCGTGAAATTTGTAGACCCAACATCGAGAATGAGTTTTGCTCTGATATAATGTTAAAGTATTATGAGATTCCATCTTAAAACCAATTGACAATAAAAGGAGTAACGCATGACCTTTATAAGGAACACAAATGATACATTTTCAGTCGATGTGGGATTTTCTGATATGCCCTCCAATGTCTATCCCTAAAATGGGTTACCCATATTTGTGTGATTTGCATTCTTCTTGTTTGTTTTGTGATCTAATAATCATAAATATCTATTCCCAAACTAAACCTTTTTTTATATGGACTTTCATATATTATATTTTGCAACTGCAGTATGATAAATTGTCAAATTAAATCTTACATGTTGATCCGAATATCACCTGGGTCGCATTTTATATAATTTGTCAAATAAAATGATAAATTGACATTTGAAACAAAAATCAAAATAATATAAAAGATTGCATTAACCACTTTCATATTACCTAAAAACATATGCAAGGAATACTTAATTTGGGATGAAATTTAAGATGGTTTAAGATGTAATTTAAAGAAATTTGCGATTTCTTTTTGCGATGATTTAAGATTTTTTGAAATAGTTTAAGACGGTTTCATATGGTTTAAGATGACTTAAGAAAATTAGGGTATTAGCGATTGTTTGAGACAATTAAAGACAGTTTAAGATGGTTTGAGACAGTTTAAGTTGGTTTAAGATGGTTTAAAATATTTTCAAATGGTTTAAGATAATTTTAAGAGTATTTTTGTCCGAAAAATAATCAAAAGTCTAATTTAAAATATGTTTAGTCTACGATATCAAATTTCTGTTAGTATTCTTACTATGAGCCCATTAGACCGGCCCATTAGGATATATGCCCTTTTTTCTCTATAAATTGTAAACCTCTTTGAAAGCCCCAAATCATTATTCACAGAGCAGCCATTTCATTTCTAGGGTTTTATGTTATTTCTCTTTACAGTGTTTTAAGTTTGTATCGCATGGTTTGAGAGAAAAATGAGTAGATTCGCGGTGATGACTCCATAAAATTCAAGCTCAACAGACCGGAATGCAGGGATTCTCTTCTTATAGAGTATTCTTTGCGTGTCGATAATCCCGCTGAACTGAGCGATCTACATTTCTCTCTCTTTTTTATCACACTCGATATATATGTATATATTTTCTGATTTTGTTTAAAATCGGAATATTTTGAATCATCATGTGACGAGATTCGGAAAAATTTCTTAGGACACCTTCCTACACAGTACTAATCTACTGTGGATGAGAATAAAATTCCTTTCTGATGATGGTCTTTTTATTAAATAGAACAATGCATTGATTTTAAGAGATTTCGTTTAGTTTTTGTAATGAACATTAACGGAACGAAAGAGATTTAATTAATTAGATAAAATGAAAAAAAAACACTCGGTTGTGTTGACGTTTTTTTGGACGTAAAAGAGCAATATTACAAATAAAAGAAAGTTTGAAATCACTTGATATGGAACTACATGACTATAGAATCAATGACTTAACGAAGTTGATTTACTCCTCATTTGTGTAATGTGTAAGAATATTAATAAGCTCTTATGTAATCTATTTAATTTTCTTTTAAGATTATCTCCACCCAAATTGTGGTGTAAAAAAAGAATCAATCGCTAGTATAATAAATAAGCAAATTTAGAATTTTGTTTACATGACGAAGCAAGAGAAATTGAGAAACATTGCGAAGATTTAAAAAAAAAAATTATAACATATTCATAGGTTATCATAGTCCATTCAAAATCTGTCTTATCGTTTGCGGTGACAACTTTGAATGACTAAGGTTGTGTTTGGTAGTTAACTCAAACTGTTTTTTGTTTTCTGTTTTCTAATTTTTGTAGTTGTACTGAAAAACTGTTTTGTAGTTGTTTTCAAAAAGTTGTTTGATACAGTTTTCATTTTTGTTTTTGAGAAAGTGAAAAAACTGAAAAAAGTGTTTGGTATAATTTTCATTTTTGTTTTTGAAAGAATGAAAAGAGAAGATGAGGAGAAAGAGGAGGGAAGAGAAGAATTTTTTTTTCAAAAACACATTTTATTTGTTTTCAGTTTTCTTTACGTTTTTTCCAAAACAACTTCAAAATTTTTTGAAATTTTTTTCCGAAAACACATTACCAAACACATTTTTCAGATTTGTTTCCTATTTTCACTTCTTGAAAACTCAAAAACAGTTTTTGAGTTGATAACCAAACGCTCCCTAAAACTCTAGAACAATAAAAAAAATAAAAAAATAAAAAATAAAAACTACACCGAATCTATGAACATACGAAACATAATTTGACAAATAAACCAAACAATTGAACATGTGTAAATGAATAACTTAAAATCCTAAACCGAAAATTGTGTAAGGGAGAAAGATTATTGAGAGAATTTAGGACAGATAGCCTCTTTCTAGCGGGGTTGATTTTGAGAAGCAATATTGAGAGGAATTATAGAACTAACAGTCTAATTATCATTGTACGAAGATTAGACGTCTATTTTTCATTGTGCAAGTATTACGACAAAACGAGAAAAATGTCAATCATTGTACGAAGATTAGACGTCTATTTATCAGCCAATATAGTGATGTTTGTATTAATAAAAATGGCGAGAAATCCTGTTTCATGGCAATCACTTTATTCTGCTTCTGGTTATTATGTATGTATAGTAATTATTAGCTAATCGTGCTGAGTTTGGCTTCCCGATGTCCGTACTTTTTGGCAGCTATCTCCGTTGTATGAGATTATTTGATTTGATTTGTTTTTCGATGTCATTTGTTTCTCATGGCTGAATAAGTAGGCGAATTTCATTGCCTGGTTTTTGTACTCTTGTTAGGGTACTTTTTCCTCTTCGCATGTTTTTAGAGGGCTATTGAAGTTCTAATGAGACCCTTTCCCTTTTCAAGAAACAAAAAGGACATCCCTCAGACCTAAACATATTAATTCTCAATTAAAATCTTAAGAGAAATTGAATCAGGACGATGATCTTCACTACATTCTCTTATGTGCAAACGAACAGAGTACATATGTGTAGCAAAATGTCATGTAATCTAGTTATTATTATAACAAGCATAGTTGACTAAATCTCTTTGGCTAATCTACAACAGACTGAAGTATCATCAGTCTAATCCCTCCACTCTCCACTTTTTATTACCTTGTCATGATAAGAATTGTGAACAATTACATAACAGAAAAACAGTGTGTCACAAAGACAAATCAAACGCAACGCTCACCATAATTGGAGGGTCTTCATCATCAGCTTTGACAAATCAAATAATTTTCATATTCTCACCAGATGAGTCTCTGAGTGATTTCAATGAGTCAAAGTTTTACCCAGATATTGTTATTTGTGACCAGTGTAGCCCATGTTTCAGCGATCATGGGCGTAATTTCACCTAGAAATTCTGCGATTATATTTCGCGCTTAAATTTGAAGCTTAAAATCTCAACAAACACTAACATCTTAACGCAATTTAATATATGATTCACAGTTGTTGACTAAAAGCTATCTACGAAACCACAAACCAGACATAGTTAACTATCTCCCGGATCAAGCACCGGAAGTCGACAGTGGAGGCTGATCGACTTGTCAGTCTGGTGCGAGCCGGGAATAAAAAACTGGAAAATCACTGTCAACGAAGCCCCTTCCGGCGAAATCCCATAGAAAGCACAGTCAGGTTTCGCCAAATGGTAGCACAGACTCTTCGCGAAGTGCTTCACGCTTACCTGGACCTTCTGCGCCGGAGCCTCCTCCTCCGCTGTCGCCGGCGCCGGAGGACCTCCGACGACCGGAAGACTCCGAAACTCGGCGCCGAGAGTGACCGCCGCCGTGGAGATCTGCAGATGCAAATCGCCTCGCTTCGATATCGTGACGCTCAAAACATCTCCGACGCTCTTCATCCGATCGACGAAGCTCTGAAGCTGGCTCAGATCCGGAACCTGGACGAGCGTGGGAGGGAGATCCTGAGCTGAATCGAGCGCGGATTGGAGCTCGAGGATCTGAGCCCTAGACATCGGCTTCGAGATCGGAACGTCCTGGATCACGGCGGATCTGTG
This sequence comes from Urtica dioica subsp. dioica, assembly GCF_054948205.1. NCBI lineage: Eukaryota > Viridiplantae > Streptophyta > Magnoliopsida > Rosales > Urticaceae > Urtica > Urtica dioica. The sequence continues at coordinate 51,857,006 of NC_142757.1, read as the reverse complement.
GCCTTTGGTCTCGAACGTGAGGAACGGCGCCGGAACCGTGGAGCTCGCCGGAAGCTTCTTGACGAGCTTGATCTGGAGGCGGTTCCGGTCGGCGCAGACGCCGGAAGCGCTGCGGAGAGCGCGGTGGAGGAGAGAGACGTCGACGGCGAAGGCGATGCGGTCGTCGTTCTGGCTGGAAATTCGGTAGTCGTCGAAGATGGCTTCTCGCCGGAACTGAGCGACGGACTGGATTCCGTCGGCGTTGAGGAGGTTGTGGAGGAAGATGGCGTGGTCTCGGGTGAGGTAGAGATGGCAGATCTTTCCGATCTTATCTAGGGCTTGGACGAACCTCTTCTCAAGGAGGTTCACTCCGTTGTCCGTCAGATATGCCTTGAATTTCATGGCGGCGGGACTCGAATTAAATGGCGCGAAAAGCTTTCGGTTTGGTATTTATCATTGAGGCTCGACTGTTAATAAGCGCACACTTTAGGGGTAAGATTGGAAGCGAAAAAGAAGTTCTATATTCCAGCCTAACCGGGTCCAATACCATCCTGGCAAAGTCCCATGGACACAGAATCCCTTAAATATCCCATGTTTCACATCATTCCTAAAATAACTCCTCCATGACAAAAATACTCTTAAGATCATATTTAATACCCTATTATATAAACTTAAAATTTTAAAATCTGCTTCATTTTCTTCGCGAATAGTATCTTTCCACTCTCTCCGGGGAGTTTATGAACTCGATTTGTTTCAAAAAAGATGAAGGCAAGACATAATAGAAAATGCACACATAAAATAAAATTAGGTATTCTGGCAATGAAAGTAACGAGATATATTATAAGTAAATCTTGAAAAGGATATAACACAAGACATAACTCAAATAATTTTCACTTAATCTTATTAAATCAAACCAGAAAATATATTGTATCTGTATAATATACAAAACCAGAAAACTTTCAGTGCGTTAAGATTCATACAACAAACGAGAATCAAAACCACATCACACGAGGAAACAAATCAGTAGAAAAATCAAGGTTGAGAATAGATCACCCAACAGAGAATCGAGAGCAAACTATTCAATTCCTAACCTCTTCAAAAGGGCATTGGTAGGGTGTGCTTATGTTCCACGTCATGAACCCGTTTCAACGACTCCTCAAAAGCCTGCAACGCAACGTGGTAATGGTCGAGAGAGATCACACCCTCCTCGACGATCTGCAAAGCGCTCTTGTACAGCTGGCCGAACCGATCGCCGAGATCGGCACCGTTGGATCCGCGATCGTCGGCGACACGAAGCCGCTTGTAATCCCTCTTCCATCTCGAGAGCACGTAGTTCGACGGAACCTCTTCGACCCCGTTGAAGTTGAGCACGCACAGAGCGTGGCGGCACAAATACCCGCGAAAGTTGAAGAGAGAGCAAATGCATCGGACCTCGCTGGCCGTCCGATTGAACAGCACTTCGTAGTCCCTGATCTCTCTCCCATTCCCATCGCAGACCGTTACTCGCTCCCTCACCAGGAATATGACCACCGGGCCGTCCACGTGGAGCTGGGTCGTGCTGAAGCAAGAGTACATCTCTTCCACTTCGGTCTGAAACCTCGCGAAGATCTCCCTCGTGTACACCCGGGACAGCTGGCACTCGAAAGAGCACCTCGTTCTCAGCTCGGGTTTCGAATCTCTCGACTCGGCGTCGGAGACGGATTCTTCCTTGTGCCTCTTCACCAGAGCGAGCTCGTACTTGTCGAGAAACTCCTTCAGCGGAGTCTGTTTGTGGACGTACTTGTCGAAGAACGGGCTCAGCGTCTCGCCCGGGTTCGAAGCAGCCATTCCCGCGAAGAACGTGTCCTTGAGGTAAACCAGAGCCCACTGAGCTCTGTCCTCGTACAGCGACCGAAGCCACTCGTGGTCGGCGATTCCGAACCGTTGGATCATGAGACCCCACGCCGTCTCGAAGTCGTTCACCTTCAGAGATTCGTACACCGCTTTACTCAGCGACTTTCTGATGGCGTCGTAGTTTCGCAAGCCTCCGAGTTTCTCCGGGACTTTCTTCATGATGTGCGACAGACTGAAGCGATGATGACATCTCGGGAGAACCTCCGCGATCGCCGACTGTAAGGCTTCACACCTATCGGTGATTAGAGTCTGCACAGAGTGTCCGAACGCGGCGCTGAGCCAAGCCTTGAACAGCCAAGCGTAAGACTCGTGGGTCTCACCCGATAGCAAACCACAGCCCAAAAGCACCGGCCGGCCATGGTGGCTCGTCCCGACAAAGGATACGAGCGGAATCTCGTAGTTGCTCGAGATGTATGTGTTGTCTAAGCAAACCACGTCGCTGAAATAGGCACACGCGGCCCTAGACCTAGCGTCGACCCAGAAAACGTTTCTCAGACGTCCTTCGTCGCTGATATCCAAAGAGTAAAAGAAGTTCGGGTTGGTCAATTGCATACGGCAGAGGTAGTTGTAAAGGGCTTGCGTGTCGCCTTTTTTCAGGTTCAGCCGGGTGGGATTGTCGCAAAGAACCCCCGAGACTTCCCTTTGGTTCGACGTTGAAGCCTCGTTGCCCTCGGAATCAACAACCAGCGGTTTGTACAGCTTCACCGTCCGAGCATCTACGTCGGAACTCGATTGGGAATTCCTTTTGCTTCCACTACCACCTGTTTTCTTGAGCGATTTATGAACCTTGGCTCCTAATAAGTGGTTGTGTTCAAGCGAAACTTCGAGCACTCTCCACCTTTTGGAGTCCACTAATCTCATCCTCATCATCGCGGGACAGCCTGTTCTCGTCTCTTTCCTCAGACGATTCACGTCTTTGATTCTCTTGAAACCTTGGCTACTACAGCAAAGAACCGCGCCGTACTTTTCCCTGCTGTTCCGCTTGAACCACGAATTTTTAACTCGGACGCGAAACCCCAGTTCTTTGGCATAGCAAATGTAGTAGTTATAAGCGTCCTCGTACGAATCAAACTCCATCCCGATAGCCGGAGAGACAAACTCTTTATTTACCTCGGGGTCACCATTTTGACCATCTATCTCTGCTGCCAAACCGTCTACGTCCATTGGAATCTCGAGGCATTCAGAGTCAAGAACTTGATCACTCCGAAGAGGAACTTCTTCCATCTAAAATAACCAAAAAACTAAAAATAAAATATAAAAAATTCGAGCAAAGACCAACTTGAGGAAAAAATTGTGGTTCAATGCATACCGTACTTCTAGTCCTCTCTGCGTCATCCACTATAATTTTGAAGTCCATACCAGTCCATTCCTGAGACAACCATTTGGGCAATACAACAGATTATCAAGCAAAGCAGCCACTTCAAAAAAATAAAGAATAAAAAAATCCAAGAAAAATTTCGGAAGTGCGCCATAAAATGGGTTGGAGGTAAAACAAAAAGGAAAAAAGTCCGTCAGTCTATTTTATAAATGCTAGAGAAATCACCTTTGGCATCTCGAAACCAAGAAGCTCAATTTCCCACAAAATATAAGCTCCTTCTGGAACGTTAGCTGGTCTGGTTTATTAGAAATTTGAAGCAGAGAGTAGACACAAAAATTACATATACCACAAAAAAATTCAGTCCGCGATTAGCAATAACACAATCGAAAGAGAACACAATTTGTGAGTAGATTACAGCAAAATAACCTGGGAAACTTGCTGTATGCATAATCCGGTGGACATGTAACAAGGGAAACCTCTCCTGGCAACATTGAACGAACGCACATTTCGAAACCCTCAGGTACCTACCACGTAAAATTATTTGTCCAAAGGAAAGGCGAAGCAGATACATAAGATCAATCGATTTTATTGTAGGACAATGATCTTAATCTAAGTTTATTTTGAAAGACATCCCACAAAAGAAATTGAGGCAGATGATGCATCGAAATCATATAAATATTATATATTAGAAATACTTACAAGGCCTTCTCCCAAACTGAACTCCAAAGGCAGTCCATCGTTTTCGTTTCTTGTATCATAAAATACTTTCTTTTCTTCATTTAGAAGCATTCCTTTGTAATGGACACGTGGAAGACTGTGCTGAGGAGGGCAGTTCATTGGGTACTCGCCTACATTTTTTAACATATTTTTTTTATTGGAAACAAACATACGTTTAGTTTAGAACTCAAATATGCATGTTCAAAAGAGAGAGGAAGCATGAAACAATCATTCGGATGGGATTTAAAATATACTCTCTTTATTTTTACTAAAATAAAATCTTGATCCCACACCTTTTCCATAACGAATACAGCGTTTTATGAAACGTCCATCTCCAAGCATGTCCTGGACCTGTCAACAAATACAGCACACAGTTTACTTGGTCATGTTTTTGCATAAACAAACAGCGATGTGACTCGCTTCATATGATAACAGATTGTCAATAATACTGGGTGAAGCTACTATTCAATAGTATGATCACTCGGTTTGATTAATAGTTATTATCCACATGAAGAAGCCTGAGTGATAAGAACTAGAAGCTTCAAAACCATAATACACCCAATGAAGTTAGATATGCCCATTCAGACATTTCAATTTCTAAGATATTGTTCGAAGACAGTAACAAATAAAACCTGTTATGTTAATTCAAAACCATAATTTTTAACATAAATTAATAATAAAATAAAAAGTCAAAGTCGCAGACGTGCGAATGATAAAAATGTAATAGTTTATTTCAAAAATAAAAATATAAAGAATGAAGTAGTTACAAGTTTCAACAGATCAGGTAAACAATAACCAGCCCCGTGTATTAAGGCGTTTAACTACTATCTCTTCATATATTAGTGGTAACTTTTTGGAGGTGGTGTGGAACTAGGCCAAGCTACCACCTATTTTAATATTTTAATGGAAATTAAATTGTTCAAATCACATTAGTGAAGTCAAACCTACATGCCATAGATGGTATGTGGTGATAATAAACATAAACTATTTTCTGTCAAAGCATGTAAACACCACAATTATATAATCAATCAATGAAATGGATTTTTACATCAGCCAAAACGCCATACCACATCACGAAATTACTTCGCACCTGAGTAAAGTGGTCAAGTTCCACATCAAAGTAAACTTCTTCCAAACCTTCAACGGAAGGCATGAATGAGGATTCAGTTAAGTACTGGCTCGTCACAAATATTACCGCCTTCTCTCCCATTGACATCGTACCGATTCCCATTTCAAGACCCTTTGGTATCTGAAATGGATAACATAAATCACTATAACCCTAGTTTTTCCAAATCAAACGTCCATAGGAGGACAAGAATTTAAAATAAATATAAACCAGGAGCCCAGTTGATATCCGAGCGGTATTTTACAAAAGGGGACTTCATAGCTAATTTTCATTGCTGTTGCGAACCTCCGACTTTCCAAAAGTGAAGCAGAAAGGTTCAACTTCAGAACGTGGAACAATCACTTTTCCTTCTGCAGTTTTTGCTGAAATCCTACAAACAGTGCACTTTTGTTATAACCATAAGCCAAGTTTAATATATTTTCTTTATTTCTCTAAGCCGTAATACGCCATTTTAAGACAAGCCAAAACTAATAACAAGGAAATTAAGAAAGATTAAATGCAGAAAATAAAAAATAAAAAAACATATTAATACCAGGCTTTTATTTCATAAGGTTCTCTCGGTGATTCCCACCCTTGCCCTTCCTTTATTACCTATCAATTTTTAGCAGAGAATGCATTAGAAAAACAATTGACATCCTAAATGACTGATGAAATCAACGGATGACAACTTCTATTTATATAACAAACAGATTTGCATATACTAGCTTCTGTAACATCTAAATGCATTTCAATTTTATTAGAAAAGTGCTATGTCAACAAAAATTGAATGTGATTTTGGCTTGCCAAAGAGTCCAAATGAAGCGAGAATCCAAATAAGTCATCCTCCGTAGGTAGACAATGCAAAAACCAAAGGGATCTACACATAGCAACTATCTTTCCCTCACAGCATTTCTTATATAGATGTCATGCTGAGAAATACTCAATGTAATACATATTTTAAAATTTCCATTACCTTCTTAATGACTCCCATGTCATCACTAACGATCTGCAATCATACATATAAGAGAGATTGTTAAATTTATAGATAAAGCAACAAGTCCATGATATAAGTACATCCAATTGGGTAAAAGAAAGAACTTTCTTGTAATAACTGAAAAAAAAAAAAAAAAAGTTATCAGCAACAGATGAGAATCTGATATGTCCAGAATATATGATTAAAATGTAACGGATTTCCGATTGACATTCTTACATTTCCTTTAAAGAAATCTACCATCTCAATCTCAAAATGAAGTTCATTCTCCTTAGGGAGTCCATTTGAAGCTGACACTGGACAATCATCCTCACCGTAGTGCAAGTTAGGCTTCATCTTAAACTGAAATAAAATATTCAAAAACTAGTAAAATCATCTATATAACTTCCCTAGTTCACAGCTTCAACTAGTGTGTCTTTCATTTACCATTATCCTTCTAGTTTAGCAGATCCAAAGGCATAATGAAACATTATTTTTCCCTACTACTGTCATGGAAGCATTATTTTAAAGTAGGACACAAACAAAACAACAGTGAAATCGATATACAGTTCGAGAAAATAGGAAAGGTGTTACCATTGCTATTTCACCCTTTAACATTGTTGGGATGCCTTCGAGCAATCCCGATATCATCTTACTTTTTCCCAATACTTGTCTAACTGGAATGCCCTTCCCTGATATAATCCAACTTGGTTATTCTATAGAAAGGTATGATAAGAAAACAAAACAAACTTCTTATACGACCATTTTATAGCATATTATATGAGCATTTAAGATTACACACAGCAATTTAGCTCATAGTTCATCTGGATGTCAAAAATTTACTCAGCATGTTCTAACTGATTCCATGTATTTACTCTGGTTTCAAATTCACTCCACAAATCTTCCTATTTTGCTTCTACACGTTAATCTAATGAACAAAAAACAACAAATGCATCAGCTAATTCCGAGGCTTTGCTTGGAATATGAAATAAAATTTTAAAAGAAAATGAAAATGTTAGGAAAGACTGAGTGGAAACATATATCAAAATAAAAGGATCATGTTTCGAATCGTGAAAAAATTGAGGGGAAAATGCAGATTCCTTTCTATTTTCTCAATCTCACTTGGATGTGTCAAGAGATTTTGAAGGGAAAAAATATAGAAAATTTAAAAAAATTAAGGAATAAAAAGAAGCACACATGTGCAAAAAAAAAAAAAAAAAAAAGAAGAATTGCTCACGCATGGAAGTTTCCTTAGATTTTGATTTTCCTCACTATTTCCAAAAGAAACTTGAAGCCAACGTATAGTTTCACATTTTCCATTCAATTTCCCCAAGATTTTTCCTCCCTAAATGCTTCTACTAGAGAACAGTAAGAATTAAAAAAAAAAATCATCGCATTTTCCGGGTTTCAAACACAGCCTCAAAGAGTAAAAGAGCTTATAAACCTTCATGCTCCGATCTTGTAGATTCGATAACAAGCCCATGCAATGTCCGAACAGTGCAGTGGTAAATAACCTGTATAAAAGCATATAACCCATCACGAATTCGGGGCGATTAAACGCTCGATTTCATAGCCGATTTGATTTACAAACTGATCAAATCCAATCATCATTGAAAAGCAAAGCAACCTGGTCGCCATCCGATGGTCTCGAATCTCCTCCTCCGGGCCGCATTATAGTTTTGATCAAGCTTCCCGACTCAATTTTACTTTCCCTTAGACATCACAGAAAACAAGAAAACTTCACAACATTGTTCTTCATAATCACTTCTTTAGCAATACAATGCCAAAAAAGCAAATAAAAACCTCTCTTCGTCATCTTCTGAGGATGTGTTCTTCTTCTTCAGTGGCAAATATTGCCGTTCTGTTTCCTCTTCCATACCCATCGCCAACGGTCTCCGAATTTCTAAAACCTAAATCGTTACCACCACTGTCACACTTCTCCCTCTGAGCTAAACATTATATATATATATATATATATATATATATATATATAATCATATACAGAATATCGAAGACCTAGAGACAAACAAATTCATCAGTATACAGTTCGGAAATTCTAATTAACGCTGTTGATTACCAAAATAGATTCTCAAAAAGCAAAAATAGCGTATTCAGTGATTTGTATTAGCTAATTCGAACTCGAAATCACCTGATATTTCTCTTCTCCGATTCGAAGACGGTACAGAGACCGGTCTTGACTGAGAGAATCGCCGAAATGCGATGAACTCGGAAACTTTCTTTGGGAAAGAGATCTCGACCGTTCATCTCCTCTGCTGTGATTAGGCTCTATTAACAATACGGTGGAGAGGCACGCAGGGGATACTTTTTTTTTTGGCGCCGTCTAGTAGTTATTTGGTAGTTGAACAACTAATCAAAGGCGGTTTCGCGTGTTTAAGTTAAAGCTCTGTGCGATTGACACGTGACGACTTTGAATTTTTCTTTCCTGGTAGTTGCTGTGTTGACTGCTTGCAACAGAATTTCCTGATGAAATTCAATGAACATGCTTCGAAATTAATTATTCCACAACAGTCCGAATTCGTAAAATGTCTGCGTTGAATTTTCTTTTATTGTCAATAGAAGACTTTTGTATCATTAGATTTTAAAATGTAAAATGCATGGATATCTAATTAACCCCTCCGACATAACAGTTAAATGAGGTTTGAATGTTTGATTGTTAAATGAGGAGATGTGAGAAAATAATCTGTAAAAAAAAAAAAAAGAACACCACCGAAGTCACTAATAACTTGTTAAGAGAATATAGACATAAATAAATTAATTTTAAATGGTGTCTTTTCATTTTAAAATATGTCACGTATATTCATTTTGATCGATAAGAAGCATCTCCATAAAATAGTAGAACCATATACACCGATACGAGTATTTTTGCTAAAATGTAGTTTCTCCATTTATCATATATATTCACTCTTTGGTTTTTCTAATTTCCTTTGTCCCACTACAAAAAAAATAAAAGGCTCTATGTTTTTTTTTTTAACTTCTGCTTAAAGTATACGAACATTTCATTAGAATTAGGGTAAAAAAAAAATAAAAATTATAGAGGGCTGAGAATAATATCTTCGTGCAAAGCACACAAAATACTTAAATTAATCGAAAAAAATATAATATTAAGTACATATGACATGCTTTTAACAAAGAGAACGATATAGAACACATAAAAATTTAAATATACATAATGCTCTTTCAAAATACGGAAATGATTTTGGACACGAGAGACGACTGACGATTTACCCCCCAAAAAGTGATAAACACCAAAAATTATTTAAAATTGGTACAGTTGTCACATGCTCAATGGATCGTTCAAAGATCGGACTCGTGTCAAATAGCATTCCTCTTCAAAATACTCACAATAGTTAATAAAAAGATCTAATCAGCCGCGGTTCGATGATCATGAATTAGTTGATTGTTCAGCAGGTACAAAAATCTAATATATAGAATTACCGAATTGAGAGAGTATAATAGCTAGTCCGTCTCCGGCCCAAACCAAAACAATGCTTATACAAGACAATAGAAAGTACTAAAAAAACAACGGTAGTTTGAAAAAAAAAAAATTAAACCATAATTAAAAACGAATTTGGCTAACATCATCGTTAAAGGAGTATGAGAGATAGAGATACGTCGACCACAACTATCGCCGGAGCCTTTTATACTAAACGATCGACGGAATTAAATATTCTTAGTTTTTTGGAGAACACGAGTTCAAGTGATGACAGTAACATATAAGGAATTGTATGTTCACAAAAACTCTCCCCATGCAAATCAATATTGATGAAATATTTACGGGTACATTATTGTTTATCAAGTACGACTGTTTTCGTGTTAATTATAACTATTACTGGTACTTTCTAATTCAATTATGGTTAATTGGTTATGGACGATGAAGAATCCTACGTGGTAAATTTGAAGAAGAGTAGTAGCTACTCCTAACTCATAAAATATTAATTCTCATTACCCTAGTGAAGTAAATAATTTGGATGATTACTGGATATATATAAATTCTAATTTTTTAAGTGTACAAGTTGGCTAAACTTAGGAGCTCAAATTAATTAATAGATGAGCAAGATAGTGTTCCATGATTTTTCTATTCAATAATATAACAAATTTAAATTTTGACTCATTTCACAAGAATGCTTTTAAAGACCAATTTATTAAGAAATTCATGAATCTATGATCCGTCGTGATACATGACCACAGTCCAACATTTTTTTTTTTTTTTTTTTTTTTTTGTGTGCGTACGTAGTATGTGGCCGGACAATAATTCATTAAAAGTAATTTTTTTGTATGATGAGTCATATATTTTAAAATTTTGATACTTTTAGACCGAAACCAAATTTCATATATTTCAAATATCTCTTACTGATTTTAGGACTAAATAGATTGTTTTTATTATTCTTTTTAGTGTTATGTTAAAAATAGTTATTTTCTGGGACTGCATGCTTCAAAGAGTTGTTATTCCGTTGTTACAAAGGTTGCTTATTTTCCTATTTCTAGTATGTTTACCAAAATATAATCAAATGACCCTTTTACTCTAGAAATTATAAATTGTTTAATCATATGCAAATTAAATGAAAAATTTTAAATTGATCAACGGAAAATAAATTTGCTGTTTTCTTTAATTTGGACAAAACTACACGATGAGAATGAACAAGATGTTTTATTAATAATATATTTTCAACCTCCACTTTCCGATTAAAGACAGAAACTATGTTGAAACCAAACTCAATATTACCTCACATTTGAAAATTAAGTTTTATGTTGAACATTTTAGAAAAATCAAATTTTTTGGTAGATAAAACGTCTAGAATACCCTTATTAGAAAATATAGAAACCATTAAAAATACGAAGACAAAAACTTTGAAATCACTAAAAAAATATAGACAAAATCTTCGAAAATAAAAAATGAAATAAAAAACTTTGAAAATAGGTTATTCTGACACTAGTGATTTCGTAGTTTTTTTGTCTTTATTTTTTTAATCGTTTCGAATGTTTTACTTTCATTTTTTTTAGTGATTTCAAAGTTTTTTTTTTCAGTGATTTCGAAGTTTTTTTTTTTTAACAATGGTATTTTAGATGTTTTACTTACTCAAAAACTTGATTAACATATAATTTGGTTTTCAAATGTGAGAAAACATTTAACTTGGTTTATAAAAAAAAATTGTTTAGCGTATTTTCACTAAAACATTTCCACTTCTGTATCAGTCTAGAAATAATATTTTTTCATGTATGGCATTATTAGGGTTTATCAATTATGAAAAAGATAAACTCAATATATATGTCCACTCGTTGACGTAAGGTTTATCGTTTATGGCATTAGGGTTTTTCCTATTCCATTCTATCTTCTTTTTTCTTTTGGAAGAAAAACTTTCGCCGAAATGACGGAAGGAAACTAAATAAAGTGCCTAAAATAATAATAATAAAATTATGAAAGAAAGGAAGTCAAAAAAATACACAATACCCAAAAACGCAAAAATAAAACAAAATAACTGTACAAAAAAAAAAAAAAAAAAAAAAGTGGGTTAGACTTAGCATCAACAAATAGCAACCACGTCGCATGAGATAAGATAAAGTCAAAAGAAGACCACATAAATACACGCGCAGGAGAGGCGCGTGGCTGAGGCAAAGGCAAGGCTCGACCGAAATCGTGCTGTGCGATGCATGTGAGCGGTAGTACTTACTACGTACGTGGTCTCTATTTTTTTTAATATTATTATTTAATTGTGTGTGCTGGATATATGCTGTAACGCCCTCCGACGATGATTTCAATTTTCACGCCAATTTCACTCTTCATTTGACTCAAAAACTCTATATTAAAAAGTAAATATTTTCTAAGATGTTCATGGTTTTATATGCACAGCCTACGCCGACTATTTCTATTACCACAAAAAGACTCCACAATTTGACTAGAACATTAAGTTCTAATCCTGACGATTATAATATTTGTGGCTATATTTATAAGTTAGTCAATTAACTACTTTATTTCATTTTAATTTTATTAAAAAAAAAACGTGCATCTTCGCACAGAGCGGGTTGATCTTATCGTCGTAGGTGATGGCGATAGACGGCGAGTCATGTGCAATGTTCTCCTCGGACATGTTTTAGTAATAGGTGAAACTACATTTCCTCATAAATCAGACATTGGAGGAATCTGACTTCGGAAGTCAAGGTTTGCGTTGCCCTTAATTAAATTGTACACTTCGTCGTGCGATTTTGTGAAATATTTCAAACGGCGTTGAGTTGTTGTCTAGAATCCTCGTTGTCGTGAGAGACGCCAGTCTTTGGTTATTGTCACGTCTCGGTTGAGAAAACATTTATGCATCGCCGATATCCGCCATTTTTCAATGGCTTAGACGGGTGAAGGCGAATGGGCGGGACCGTTTCGCTCTACCCAAGGAATGAGAGTTCTCCAAGGTGGCCGAGTGGTTTTGTAACCTAGGCAGCTCATTTGGCCCGTCTATCGCTCAAAGGCCCAACGTGTGTCGTGGCATCAATGGGGTTTGCGCGGTTGGTATGGCTAGCATCCCTGATACTCGGATCAGGGGTGTCATCAGTGACCTTAGACGAGTTTTTGGGTCTCCTCTATTGGGAGATCGTTGAAAGATTGCTCTTGTTCTTATTCGCCGGATTCTAATGGGACATAAATCAAAGAGCCTAGTACGTTGAAGACATTAGTGATCAGATGGGGGAGACTGGCCCCAATTCACTGTATTAGGGCGTCTGCGTCATCATGATGAGGCTAGAGAGGACGCTCGCTTGATGAGAGTCAGTTTTTTGGGCTTTAGGTTCGAGCAAGGGTGTGGAGAGCGTTACTTCCTACCAGAGGGGCGGATAAATCTTGTATTGGGAGGGGTGTATTTATAGGAGCTCCAAGGTCGTCGAATTTGAATGTCATGAAGGCAACCTCAACGAATCTCGATGCGATAACTTCAAAGTAGCAGCCCCAGTCAACAGATCCAAGGTCGGCAGCTCTAAGGTTGGCAAGTCTTGACTTTTTCAAATTTAGACGTCACGAATGCAAAATCAGCGCCGTTGATTTGGCGAACCTTAACTCGAATTCATATGTCACGAAGGCGACCTCGGCGAATCTTGGTTTGCGGTTCAAAGTCGGCGACTTCAAGTTTGGCATATCCGAGGTCTGTGGGTTCAAGGTCTGGGACGTTTAAGCTTTGCGGAGCTTGACTCGTCGAATGCGGATGTCACAAAGGGACCTCGAAAAATATTGGTTTGACGACTTCAAGGTCGGCGATTCCATGATTGGCGGCCAAGTTTGGCGAGACTTGACTTTTCGAATTTGGATGTCCCAAAGGCAACTTCGGCGAATCTTGGTTTCTGGATTCAAGGTCAACGGTCCCAAGGTTGCCGGCTCCAAGGTCAACTACCGTACTCTACAAAGTAATACTCAACAAGCATACTCGACGAGACGTACGGGATGGAAAGTACTTGACATGCGTATTCAGTGAGCAGTATAGGACTCGAAAATGTGAACTTGACAGAAGTACTTGACATGAGGAATCATATCAATACTCAACGTACGTTCAAAAGAGTCAAAATGCCAAAATATCTTTTTTATGAGATATTGTTTTTCTCGTAAAAAAGAATTAGCGACATAATAAGAATTAATTTAACATTAAATTATTTGTACGGAACCCATAGTTTTTTTTTAGTAAAAAGGAAATAGTTGTTTAATTTTAAGCTAACAAAAACTCTTTGATGATAATTATACAGGAGACGGAGAGTGTCTAGAGATTATTTGTAGGGAAAAATCAAGAAAAATAATATTATATAACATGCAAGTGGTAAGGACACGTGTAAAACGGGGCCCAGAGCTTTGGTTTATAGGTATAAGCAAGATACTTCGTCACTAAGGTTTATAACGTGAGTACGTGACTCATTTAGTCGACACTCGACACATATACAAACGATAATATTTCTTCTTATATAATACGTCAAATCAGATTTTTATATGGTTAAGCTTAAGCGATACGTTTTTATATAACAATGATGGTTCTGCTCAATATCACAATTTTAAACGAAGTCTTTACGTTCAAGCTCAACTACCACTTCTCAAGCAACTAGTTAATAACTATTTTTCAGTCCTTGACACAATCCATTATCCTACTTACTAGATATTACAACGCAAACGCATGTAGCACTTTTTTTTTTCCATTAACGCATTATTAGATATTGCTTACAAGATTTTGCAATAAAAATGATGTAAAATACATTTTTGATCTATTTTCAGACAACAATATATTTGTTATATAAAATAGAGATCATTACTATTTTTCATTTTTAACTCTAAGTTTACTTTCAATTTCTATTTTAGCACATTTGTACTCCCTATTTCACTTTCAAAACTCCAATAATCACATTTATAGTTCATTTTCGTACTAAAAATTGACTATATCTTCAAATATTGGATATTATCTATACTTTTTTTAAATGTCAAAAAAAAAAAAAAAAAAAAAAAAAAAAAAAAAACACATGAAAAATACAAAAGAGGTACAAAAATGGATCTTAAATGATTATTAGACTTTTGAAAAGAAAATAGAGAGTAAAAATTAGCTAGATAAAAGAAACTGAAAGTAATAGTAGAGCAGAAAATGAAAAACTAAATATAATTTTTTTTTTTGTGTGGATAAAAGCTATGTTATTCAAAAAATTGGAATTCTATTCACCTAACCTTTGACATACCAAAGAATAACATAAAAACTATTACTTAATTACTTATAATTATACCTCACTGTTAAGTATGGAAGAATCTAAATCAGGAAGCAAAATTAAACGCATTTGTCACCGTTGACATACAAATACTATCATTCACTATCTTTATTAGAGCTTTGGATTGTGGAAGAAAGCTCCAAACTATGTGATTAGATGTTAAAAAATAGTAAATATGACATAAAAGTTGAACTTAAATGGATGCTTGCTATACGCAATGGATGACATTGGTGACTAGTCTACATTTTCTCCACGATGTCGACAACCTATTTTTCTGCTGACGAGTCCTTCCACTTTTTGTACCATCTCATGGTATACATAATATAATAATCGCATGGTTCAATGTCGTCCAATCATAGATTAGGGAACGAGGCTCGAAAACTAAGAAAGCACTGTACGTCTTCAAAATCTCTGGTTTAACGGCATCAAATTTCTTTCATGCTTGAGTCGTATAATTTGTTACCATCCCATCATTGATTGGTGAACATGTGATTCGATATGGCTATTTTCAAGCATAGACTTCTAAGAGTCATATAATGCATTGCAAACCTTACATCTCTAGGACGAACAATTTCATGAATGAAAACCCGTCTCAACTTGGATAACACTTGGTTCTAGCGGTAGATAAACCGATTTCGGCGGAAACGCCTTGATTATAGCTATATAACCAATGAAAGTCGTTAACTGATTTAGTCTTAGTCTTTAATTCCTTGCATTTTAGTGGAGTTGATCGTGCTTCTATTTCACAAATGAACTTATTTCAACGTAGAAGACTACAACATTTTAGAAAGACATACATATATAACAAATTTTGTGAAGTAATTACTAGGTATGTGAAAAATCCTTACCAATTTTTTTTTTTTGCCAAAGACTCACATACAAAAAGATCTGATACGGCTACTAATTTCCCATCACTCCCAAACATATTCCGGCCCCCACCACAATCAATTTGTCCATAATACCACCTATTTTGAAACCCATTTTTGAATTATAATTATTCAACCACCATTTACGCCATAATAATAAATTATGACATCCAATTATGTCTACGAACAGACAGGGCAATTAAAAACTCAACTAACGACATTAAACAAACCAAAAATGTTCCGCTTGCCGTGCTTTCGCGAAAAAGAAAAAAAAAAGAATAAATAAATAAAATAAATTAATAAACATTTCGTCATTATTGAATAAACATATACAAAAAGGCATGAAAAAACATATGAGAACTTCTTATTAATAAGACTGGTATTACATAGGCCAATTGTGTGGGTAGTGGACAAGTTGGAATCTCAAAAAAAACAAAAATAAGAACTGAAAACACTGCTAAAATGAGATTTTTACTAACCCAACTCATCATTTTATCATATATGTCCCTAAATACAAAAACCAAAAAAGGGACAACATTCCCACAACTTTTCTTCCCATTTCTTAGGCCTAACATTGTAAAGTAAAGACCAGAGAAAACCCCATGACTTGAGACTACATGAAATCCCATTTTTTTTTATTATCAAACACCCTAACCTAAATCCAAAAGAAACATTTTAGTGAATTTTTTCATCATCATCATTTTTTTTTTCTTTTCATTTTTCCCTTCAATCCCCTGTATTTCTTTCTGTACCGACACTCTGACTCTACTACTATTACTAATACTACAAATAATAATGGCAATCTATGTAATGAAATACCAAACTAGCAACAAACTCCTAATAAACCCTTTATCTCCACTGATTATCATTTTCTTTCTTTCCTTCTTTCACTTCCCTAAAAACACCCAAACTAAACAAACAAACAAATCATATCAGTAAGTCCAATCCTGAGGTAGCCGAATCTCGTGGTTCACTTCTTGTTGCTGAGGCCTAACATTTCTCTTCAGATTTGAACACACATTGTTGTCGTTCCTCAGTCTTATCTTTGTCATATCTGTTATTTGAAATAAAGAATATTATTACTTCATAAATAAAAATAATTATAAAAGAATCCAAGTAAAAATAAATTATTATTTTTTTTACCAGCATCAGAAGCAATTCTGCCATGGAAGCGAGGCCGCAGAACCTGAGGCTGAATATCGTCCATATTCAAGTTTAGTGCCTGAACTACCCTCGCTGGAAGTAAAACCGTCGAACAAACTGCAATAAATAAATTAAATGAAAAAAATAAATAATAATAAAGTGAGATATTTATTCATATTTATAACAAAACACGTCAGTCACATTCTCTGCCTTTTTCTTTTTTCTTCCACTGTATAACGTGCGTTCATGATGTGAACGACCACACGCGATTAAAAAAACACACGCGTACACTCGATCTACTTGTCCTAATAAACAAATAATTAAAATCGTTAAATAAGTAATTATTGGTAATCCAGCAAATAAAGTAAACCGACCTTGTGGCTGTTTCCTTCGGGTCTCGGTCTTCGCGCCGACTTGCTGACGTGGCAAGAAGACTCCGGTGCCGGCGCACTCTCTTTTTCCGGCGGCGAGTTGGTTTCCGAGGAACAAGGCCGTCATGTTCGACCCGTTTCGGGGGTTTTGGGCTTGTTGGAGAGTGGGCCAAGCGGAGTTGGGTAGTCCTAGGGTACGGACGGCTCCAGAGTTGTTATCGTGGAACCGCTGTTGCTGCTGCTGAATCTGGTGGTACCGTAGCTGCGCTTGCTGCTTCATAATCTGAATCTGCTTCAGTTGGCCAAACTGAGATTAAAAAAAAAATTACAAAGAAATTAGAAAAAGAAAAGAGGTCTTGAATCTGTGGAGGAAGAGAGCGAGGACAAGAAAGTAGTTATTACTTGGAATTGCCTTTGGTAGTCGAAGCTAGGGTTTCTGAGATGACCGGCGTGGCTATGGCTATCGAGGAGATTCTTGTTGTGGTTGCTGTGTGATAGCTTCTGTTCTTCTTCTTGCTCGGCGACGGTGCGGATCTTGGCGACTTCGCCGGCGGCGGCGTTGAGTAGATCCAACGTTCCCGGCGCCGGAGTTTGCGGCGGCGGAGGAGACGAGACTCGCGAGGTCGCGGCGTTAGGGCTTCCTCTGCTCGAGCCTTGCTCGCCGGAGCCGAAGCCTCCGCAGAGAGTGGACTGAGGTGAACCGGAGAGATTCCGTGCCTGTGAAGAAGAACGGCGCCAAAAAAAAAAGAGAGATATCAGGAGAGAGAAAATAATGGGAAATTAAACGCGCGAGGGTTTTGGTTTTTCGGCGTCGTTTTATTACCTTTCGGTTGTCGTTTTCGAGAGTGGAGCGAGACATCTGTAAGGCGAGTCCGGCGAGGAATTCCTCCTCCGACTCGCTCTCGGTCTCGCTCGACCACACCAGAGACTCCACCGGCGAGCCGAGATCCGACGCCGAGCCGAAACTCTTCTTCTTCTTCGCTACGGATTCCGCCGGGAAAAGCTCGTCGTCGGCGAGAAACTGCGGCGGAAGCCAAAACTCTGCGTCGTCGAGACTCTCTGCCATGTTCTTGGAAAAAGAGAGGCGATTGAATTCTCCAGAAAGAAAAGTTTGCAAACCCTAACAAAGTCCTTTGAAATTCGGCGTCCGCGTGAAGTTTTGAGGGTCCCAGAGCGAGAGAGAGAGAGAGAGAGAGAAATGATTTGTAGAAATCGAAGTAGAAAATAAAAAAAAGAGAAGGGTTTATAAAACAGAGTGTCGTGGGTGTAGTGTCAGAGAGAAACCGGGGCTTTGAAATTTCGCACTAATCCTTAATTCTATTCAAATAGTTACTCACGCGCTTTTGCGAGGATAGTGACACGACGCGCGTGGTGAGAGTGGTGGTAAAGCGGAAAAAAAATAGTGGGGTCCAGGGAAGACGGTTTTCTTTTTGGGTTTTTATTAAAATGATAAATTGATAATTATTAACTACTAAAGGAGGGTGAGTGGGCCCAGAGAAGAGTTGTAACCAGGTAAGTAAGGATATACACATGAGAAAGCGAGCGCGTGGGACCCACTTTGTACAAGGAATTGAGAAAGGAGGGAGTTGTAAGGATTTTTTTTTTTTTTTTTAATTTTTGGGTTTTGTTTTGTTTTATAATATGGGGGGTAATTTCGGGTTTTGCATCCAATAATAATATCTCTCTATTTTTTATTTATTTTATAAGAAATTTTAAGATGGGTTGAGTTGTCTGTGGTTCCCTGATTTACTCCTGACCTGACCACCACCACACACCACTAAAATGGCAACTCCTCCACGTTGCCTTTGCGGTTTTAGACTTTTAGTCGGTAACGCAAAGCAACCCACTACACCATTTTTTTTTTGTCAAAGTCAAAAGAAAAAAATACAAAACGATATTGTAATTTTTTTTTTTTTTAATATGTCACGGCGTTACGAAACGAATCGCCGTTTTTTGGTTTCATAAACTTTTTTTAATAAAAATAAATTATAAAGTTTCACCCTGAAATGTTTCGCCAATTTCTCAATGCTTGATATCGAATCCTAAAACACACGTATATTTTTTGTTTTTTTATATATGTAATAACAATTCGAGGTGATTCATAAAAAAAAAGAGCATGAAATTTAAGGGACAATAAATGATTCAATGTTAGAGTTCGTTGAACGCACATTGTGTCGATAATTTCTGACAATCGAGAGATAGAACACGCACATAATCGAGCAAGTATGTGGCTCTTTTATAATTCCCTCCGAGATTAGTTTAGCACCACAGATAAATGCATTGAAATGTTTGCACCACTACAAGACCAACCGAAAACTCGGAACTAAAAATCCAAAAACTGACTCATTCATTTTTTGGATACAAAAATCGTCCTAAAACAGTGGGCAAAACTCTAAACGTTACATAAATGCAAAATAAAAGAATAATTTAAAAAAAAAAACATGAAACCAAAGAACTCTCCACTTCAGATCTGTTACTATCGTATCATAAATTCATAAAGTAAAATAAAAAAAATTAAAAAAAAAATCCAACAAATACCACCCAAAGAAACCCCATCTACGAATCCACCACCAAACTCTTTGCCACGAACCCACCCACCACTCTTCACCCCAATTAGTAACGGACTCCTAGAGCCGAGAATTGGGGAAAAAGGTCATCGCCTGATAACAACAGAGCCATATCACCAAGATCAACATAGCCATATCAATAGAGTTGATAATTGGAATCAGCATGAATGACGTTAAGATATTGGTTCACCACCGAAGATGGCGAACTAAAATGTGACAAACCATCATCAGTTAGCCCACACCATCAGAGGCAGCGACTCGAAGTGACTCTCTCTAAGAACTTGGCCGAAACTCTAAAGAATCGGCACAGCCTTTCGACCATTCTCGAATTAATTTTCGTATATTAATTGTATAATTCTCTACAATGCAATATACTCAATAAAATGGAATCAGGGATAAGTTCATCACTTTAATTTTCTCATTGTAATGTTTTTCAATTTGTAGGTAACAAAATGTTGGTACTAGTAGGAGGAATTTTATTTGTAGTTGTTTTTTTTATTTCGTATGTTGTCGATGGATTACAAGTCAATGGAGCTTAAAAGAAAATTTTCGAGACATTTTAGAGTTTTTTTTTTTTTTTTTGGAAAACGAGTAATGTAACCCCTTTTCTACATGATTTCATGATTATAAATGTAATATATTGGATTATTTCCATGTACATTATTCAAAATGGTATTTGCATAATATAAAAGCACGATCTCCAAAAAACAAAAGAAAAAGGAGAGTTAATATTCCCTTTTGGTTCAATAATGGATTAGCAAAAAATATTGCACCAAGGAGCTAATGATACTTAGTGCTCATATATGACTTAAAATATATAACAGTAATATTATCTTTTATGTAACAAAAGCTTAGAAGATCAATAATTATGTGGAGTAAATATAATCATCATAAAACATAGACTACAATTTCAAATCATGTAGTGGATTGATGCCATAATTTATAAAACATAGACTACAATTTCAAATCATGATTCGATCGTGGAGGCTCTTTGAAGCTCGATGGCGTGGTGAAGTTCATCTCCATGTATGTTATTTTTTGCGACTCGAAAAATGCCCGAAAGTTTTTTTTATCGAATTTTTACACAAGAACATTGGAGACCAAATCGAAAAAGCTTTGGATTTATATGACCATTCCATGCTAGGCAGGCGATTGTGACACACCACGAAATGAGCAATTGCGTCGATTGAATGTTCTTCTCTATCATCGTCTCGCAAAATGTTTAATTCGCCAAGGAAGATGGCAAGCTCTTGGTCGGAGAACTCGTCGGAGATGGAGACAGAGACATGGACAACTTGAACAACATTTTGATTGGCAACGGTTTTATTGTCTTCGTTGCTTGTCTTGCGTTCTAAAGATTTCATCACTTTGACATTCGGTGAGATAAGAGCGTGTGTGTGTCTTGCTTGTCTTTTTTATTATTATTATTATCAATTATTGTTTGTCTTGTCTTGCTTTAGTGTTTGAGTGTTTGAGAGACAGAGAGAGAGGGAGAGTTCTATCTCTTAAATTTGTTTTTCTTTCGAATTAGAATGTTTAATAAATGAGAATAAAGTCGAGATTTTGAAAAATTATCAGAATCGAAGTCAATAAAAAGAATCAAATAAAGAACATGTATGTAAATATTTTTTAAAGTACACGCCCCTGTTATAAATAATAAATATATAAAAATAGGATTTCACGTTTTTTTTTTAAGAAGAAAATAACATATCACTTAAACAAACGTATATCAGTATTCGTTTATTATATATGACCACGCCAACATATACGTGTTACATCACATATCACGTCCACTGAAATGCATAGCATGTCCTCGACAACGTGTTTAACGATCGACCAAAAGAAAAAGAAAGCCAATCTTAGAATTCGGAATCCTTAAATATATTCATCGCTACCCTCAAAAGTGGTCCTTTCACAATGTATAGCCGCCCTTCTATTCTTTGTTGTTTTAATTTGTTTTTATTATAATGCATTTAGTATGTTTATAGTACGAATAGCATAATCAGCTCCTAATTCTTATGGCGTTGTGTTGTTGTGTGTGTGTGACAGTAGCTAATTTTAATATTATCGTTTATTGAAGTAAATTGATGACGAACTATCTTTGTTTTTTTTTTTTTTTTGTCAACCTATAAATATAAAATCAAGTATCGAATAGAAAAGTTTAATTAAAAAAAAATGGATTCAATTTTCTTAACAATAATACCCAAATCTAGTAGTATTTTTTTTTTATAGTTGTATTGAACAAATAAAACGTAATTTGATTACTGTTAAAACCAATAGTTCTAAAACACTCTCATTCATAGTTTAATATGCGGGACAATTAGGTCTATAGTGTTAGCAATATTATAGTAATATTGACGTAAATAAAGACAAATTGCATGCACGGAAAGTTACACGTAAAAAGATTACAACACAAGCAGGTAAACCTTAAAACCGAAAAACCACAACGGAAAAGAAAAGTCGAGGCCCGTTAGACGGTTTCCTTGAAGCTTTTTATCGCCCTCCTCAGGTGCAGGATAACTCGGACGAAAGCCTCCCAGGATACAACGACAATCAGACACACGAAGGCACCACTTAGCGTATCAACGGCGAACTCGAACCTGTGTTAGAAGCTATCACCAAGACAAAAGGAAAGTTTTCTGGAGAGGTCGGGAACAGTGGGGAATCAGCGGGAATTATCTGTGTCTCCTGAATGAAAGAGACCTCAGCCTTTTATAGGCGCAAAAGCATGCTCAGCAGCAGCTCTTCAACGGAAGCAATAAAGCTCCATAATGCCCAATAAATCGGCATAAATGAGAGGTTACAAACAAACCGTCCTTAATGCATGGTTAACGCTCAAATTCAAATCGGCCTTAATGCACTGTAACTGTGCAGCAACGAATAACTCCTCGAGAGTAAAGGTTTTAATTCCCAAAGTAACAAAGAAAGCCCGAGACCGAGACAATTCCCGAAACCCGAAACCCGAGCCCGAGCCCGAGCCCGGCCCGGCTCGGCGGTGGCGGCGGCGCGCGTGTGTGTGTGTGTGCGCGCGCGAGGGGTTAAGAGATAACCCACCCACACTCTCCTCTCTTGCACTTGCTTGACCACTAAAGAAAGATGATAGTATATAAACACTACCACAACACACATCCCCAACCAATGTGGGACTCTTGGTTTTCCACTTCCACAACACAACAACAATTGTGTTTCTTTAGCCTACTTTGAGCATCAATTTCTCATTCATCTTAGGTCCGATTTTGGCAAAAAAATATTCGATTTTATAGCCCTCGTTACGAGGAATCCGTATCACTTGGAATTATTCAATTCCGATGAGTGGAACCCACTCAACTTGTTGCCACAAATCAGCCATCCACATGATAATAAATAAAATTTATTAACCACATTCCAACAATCCCCCACATGAATGAAATTGAGACGACAATTACAAAGACACGACTCGATGTGGTGATAGATTCTACGGTCAATACCAGTATAGGATAGGTAGGCAAAACCTTTGAACCTTCCCTCGGAAAGATATGCCATCTTTACTGACTACTCAGTAGACACGTTGTCCTTGAACTGTTAGCCGTTTTGTATAAACGATAAACATATCCCCCACTGATATTTCCCAGACACAGGTTCAGTTCTCATGGTTATGTTCCTTTTGGCCCTGAACATTCGCCTGGTTCTGCAAGAGTTTCTAAAGAATTAAGCCCAATTAATTCTCTTTCGAAGCGGCCCCACTTCTCTCTCACATAGGTGATTCTTTTTATTAAGAGTAATCCCGCATTACTCATTCGGAATCTCAACGATCCGATTTCACAGAATCATTAAAAGCTCTAAGCTTAACCTCGTACGGGAGTCACTGTTTAATATAGGAATAGGGCTAGGGGTTTTCCCCCACAGTGACCTCACATAGCCTTTGACAATTAGGTTGTCCCTTTGAACCAAGATCTTGGGATCTCCAGTCATCATGGTTGGGTTTCCTTTGCCTTGGCTTTATTTGCCATGGGTTTTAGCCCCATTCCTTTGGATGTCTTCTCTACTTGGTCCCTATTTAACCCTTTGGTTAGCGGATCCGCAATATTCTCTTTGGACCTAACATAGTCAATACTAATGACTCCAGATGAGAGAAGTTGTCTAATGGTATTATGTCGTCGACGGATATGTCTAGACTTACCATTATACATCACATTATGTGCCCTACCAATAGCAGATTGGTTATCACAATATACACATATTGCAGGCATAGGTTTTGTCCAATTAGGAATATCCTCCACAAAGTTCCTTAGCCATTCAGCTTCTTCTCCACATTTATCCAATGCAACAAACTCGGATTCCATCGTGGATCTCGTTATCACAGTTTGTTTGGAGGATTTCCATGATATGGCCGCACCTCCCAGAGTGAATACATAACCACTCGTGGCTTTTGAATCTTGAATATCAGATATCCAACTCACATCAGTGTATCCTTCAATTACTTCAGGATATCTCGTGTAGTGTAGACCATAATCACGAGTGAATCGTAGATACCTCATAACTCTTACGATTGCTTTCCAGTGTTCGGCACTTGGATTACTCGTATATCGAGCTAGTCTACTCACGGTGTAGGCTAAATCCGGTCTCGTGCAACTCATTAAGTACATGAGACTGCCTATCACTCTAGCATATTCAATTTGAGAGATGCTTTCACCTTTATTCTTAGACAAGTGTTGACTAATGTCTATAGGAGTTCGCGAGATTCCAGAATCGTTCTTTCCAAACTTGTCTAGAATTTTATCAACATAGTGTGTTTGATCTAGTACAATCCCATTGGGTGTTCGGGTAATCTTGATCCCCAGAATTACATCAGCAATTCCCAGATCTTTCATATCGAACCTTGAGTTCAATATATCTTTTGTGGATTGGACCATACGATCATTACTTCCCACTATGAGCATGTCATCTACATATAAACACAGAATCACATATCCATGTTCAGTGGTTTTAATGTACACACATTTGTCACACTCGTTGATTTTAAATCCATTTGACATCATAACGTTGTCAAATTTCTCATGCCATTGCTTTGGGGCTTGTTTAAGGCCATAAAGCGACTTGACTAGTTTACAGACTTTCTTTTCTTGTCCAGGTGCAATACAACCCTCAGGTTGATTCATATAGATCTCTTCTTCGAGATCTCCATTAAGAAAGGCTGTTTTTACATCCATTTGATGAATTTTAAGATTGCGTAATGCAGCAACTGCAATTATCAATCTAATAGAAGTTATTCTCGTTACGGGAGAATAAGTATCAAAGTAATCAACACCCTCTTGTTGTTTATACCCTTTGATTACCAGTCGTGCCTTATATTTATCAATCGAGCCATCGACTTTCATCTTCCTTGTAAAGATCCACTTAGATCCAAGTGTTTTACTTCCAGGAGGAAGATCAACCAACTCTCAAGTGTGGTTTTGCATGATAGAGTCTATTTCACTTCTTATGGCTTCTTTCCATAAGTGACCCTCAACAGAGTTCACTGCCTCTTTATAATTTAGAGGTGGAGCCTCCAACATATAGGTGAAAAAATCATAACCAAATGATTTTTCTACCCTCGCTCGCTTGCTTCGTCTAAGTCATTCAGACTCTATCTCTTCTTCGGACTCTTCATCATTATCATGAGTTATTTCCTAAATATCCTCAAGAAAATGGTTTGATGAACTCGGTTCATCTTCCTTAGACTTATAAGGAAATACATGTTCAAAGAACGAAGCATTTTTAGATTCCATAATTGAATCGTTGTGTATATCGGGGTTTTTCGAGTCATACACAAGGAATCTATACGCATTACTATGGTGTGAGTACCCAATGAAGATACAATCTACAGTTTTTGGTCCTATCTTCATTTTCTTTGGAGCGGGAGCCATTACTTTTGCTAAGCACCCCCACATTCGCAAATATTTATAGGAAGGTCTCTTTCCTATAAATAGCTCAGACGGAGACTTATCCTCCTTCTTTCGGGGTATCTTGTTCAGAAGATAATTTGCAGACAAGATCGCTTCCCCCCACATTTCTTGGGGTAACCCAGAACTTAACAACATTGCATTCATCATCTCCTTGAGAGTGCGATTCTTACGTTCGGCAACGCCGTTTGATTGAGGAGAATAAGGTGGAGTGACTTCGTGAATAATTCCATGTTGTGCACAAAAAGTACCAAATGGTTCAACATATTCACCTCCTCGATCACTTCGCACTTTCTTAATCTTCTTATTGAGTTGATTCTCAACTTCCAATTTGTATATGGCAAATTTCTCAATTGCTTCATCTTTGCTTTTAAGCAAATATACGTAACAATATTTTGTACAATCGTCAATAAAAGTCACAAAATATTTATTACCACCTCTCGTGGGCATGAACTTTAAATCACATAAATCGGTATGGATTAAATCGAGAGGTTCATTACTTCTTTCAACACTATGAAAGGATGTTCTTGTTAATTTTGCTTCAACACAAATTTCACATTTATGATTTGAGTCAATATTAAACTTTGGAATACACTCCAAATTAATCAATTTTCTCAGTGTGTCATAATTCACATGACCTAGTCTACCATGCCATAAATTAGACGACTCAATCATATACGCGGAAGAAGAAGTTTTATTCATTTCTTTTGCCTTGATGGCCATTACATTCATTTTGACCATGTCATTCTTGACATAGCCATTGCCCACATACATACCATTTTTAGACAATACAAGTTTTTGAGACTCTAAAACCATCCTAAATCCATGGTTATCCAACACAGTCCCAGAGATAAGATTCTTCCGCATATCAGGCACGTAGAGAACTTTGGTGAGCTTCATCTCCTTCCCAGAGGTCATCTTCAAGAAGACTTCACCTTCCCCCTTGACTTCAGAGGTAGCAGAGTTGCCCATGAACAACTTTTCTCCATCTCCTAGCAGCTCAAGGGTGGAGAAGGAGTTCTTGTCAGCGCAGATGTGGCGGGTTGCTCCAGTGTCCAGCCACCACTCCTTTGGGTTCGAGTCAATCATGTTGACCTCGGAGACCACAGCAACGAGGAGGTCATTATCATCCTCCACGACATTGGTCTCCTTCTTCTTCTTAGGCTTTCTACAATCGGCAGCTCGGTGACCAACTTTGTCGCAATTGTAGCATTTACCAACAATCTTTTGTTGGTTCTTCTTCTTGAACGTCACTCCCTTGACTCCAAGTTTGTGGGCATGCTTCTTGCCCTTCGAGTTCTCGCCATGTTCGATGACATTGGCTCGTTCGGAGATGGTTCTCAGTCTTTTATCGGAGCCACGGTTGTCTTCCTCGATTCGGAGGCGAACAACCAAGTCTTCAAGACTCATCTCTTTTCGCTTGTGCTTGAGGTAGTTCTTGAACTCCTTCCACCGCGGTGGCAATTTCTCAATTACGGAGGCAACTTGGAAAGACTCGCTAATGGTCATTCCCTCGGCTTGAACCTCATGGAAAATGAGTTGAAGCTCTTGCACTTGACTCACAACAGTCTTCGTGTCCACCATTTTGTACTCTAGGAAGCGACCCACAATGTACTTCTTAGAGCCCGCATCCTCGGTTTTGTACTTTCGATCCAACGAATCCCAAAGCTCTTTAGACGAGGCTTTTGAGCTATACACGTTGTACAAAGAGTCGGCGAGACAATTTAACACGTGGTTACGACAAAGGTAGTCGGATTCGTTCCACCCCACATAGGCTCGAAGCACTTGTGGGTCGGCTTCACCCTCATGAGGAGTGGCCGGAGGATCTTCGGTCAAAAACCGAGCAAGTCCTATGGTCGTCAGGAAGAAGACCATCTTTTGTTGCCAACGTTTGAAGTTGAGCCTGTCAAACTTCCCCGGCCTCTCGGCCGGCATCACCGTGGGAGGCCCTCGAGCCACACCCATGTTTGGAGCATCTAGGCCCAAACCCGCCATTGGTTGAACGAGACCCGCGGGTCCGTTCCCGGCCGTAGCCGCCATCGAGCCTTGTCCCAAAGCCACGGGGATTTGGCCAACGTTGATCAAGTTTGGCGGGTTGTTCACCAAGGCAGGATTGTCACCGACGTTCCCATCCAAGTTCATCGAGTCGTTCACGTTAGACATATTTCTACAAAAGAAATTCAGAAAATTAGTAATCTGTAAACAAATCCGGGATCACGAAACCGGAAAAAAAAAATATTTTTCCTTCCTTGCAACCTGTCTTAGAGGTAAAAAGCTTCAAGATTGTTAGCAATATTATAGTAATATTGACGTAAATAAAGACAAATTGCATGCACGGAAAGTTACACGTAAAAAGATTACAACACAAGCAGGTAAACCTTAAAACCGAAAAACCACAACGGAAAAGAAAAGTCGAGGCCCGTTAGACGGTTTCCTTGAAGCTTTTTATCGCCCTCCTCAGGTGCAGGATAACTCGGACGAAAGCCTCACAGGATACAACGACAATCAGACACACGAAGGCACCACTTAGCGTATCAACGGCGAACTCGAACCTGTGTCAGAAGCTATCACCAAGACAAAAGGAAAGTTTTCTGGAAAGGTCGGGAACAGTGGGGAATCAGCGGGAATTATCTGTGTCTCCTGAATGAAAGAGACCTCAGCCTTTTATAGGCGCAAAAGCATGCTCAGCAGCAGCTCTTCAACGGAAGCAATAAAGCTCCATAATGCCCAATAAATCGGCATAAATGAGAGGTTACAAACAAACCGTCCTTAATGCATGGTTAACGCTCAAATTCAAATCGGCCTTAATGCACTGTAACTGTGCAGCAACGAATAACTCCTCGAGAGTAAATGTTTTAATTCCCAAAGTAACAAAAGAGTTATATTAATCATTTTTGGAAGTGAAATTTGCAATAAAAAGAAAGCCCGAGACCGAGACAATTCCCGAAGCCCGAGCCCGGCCCGGCCCGGCTCGGCGGCGCGCGTGTGTGTGTGTGCGCGCGAGGGGTTAAGAGATAACCCACCCACACTCTCCTCTCTTGCACTTGCTTGACCACTAAAGAAAGAGGATAGTATATAAACACTACCACAACACACATCCCCAACCAATGTGGGACTCTTGGTTTTCCACTTCCACTTCCACAACAACAATTGTGTTTCTTTAGCCTACTTTGAGCATCAATTTCTCATTCATCTTAGGTTCGATTTTGGCAAACAAATATTCGATTTTATAGCCCTTGTTACGAGGAATCCGTATCACTTGGAATTATTCAATTCCGATGAGTGGAACCCACTCAACTTGTTGCCACAAATCAGCCATCCACATGATAATAAATAAAATTTATTAACCACATTCCAACATATAGTTCACTCTTTTTAAAAAGTAATTCAAGTTTTATTTTATTAAAAAAATAGTTCACTGGATTAAGTTAAATTTAGCCCACAGTAAATTAATTAAGTAAAATTTACTTTTTAATTAATTTATCGCAGATATGGTAGACTATTTTTTTAATATTTGTTTTTAGAATTTTTAGAGAAATTAGGATATCGACTAGTTGTAACAATTTTTTTTTAATACGTTAGACTTTTATTTATAAACTGATGTACATGCGGCCAATATGTATTTATCTTATTAGTTATTTAATTTAAAGTAAATTCTTAATATATCCTGATATTTATGTAGAGTGGGAGATAGATGTTGATCATATATGAACTTATTACGTTATCGTTTTCTCTTCCACCACAAAAAGCTTGTTAATCTAAATGGGTTAAGAGGGATACACCAAAATTTGGTGATCGCAAGCCTATGTCAAATCTTTAAAAACCATGGATTAGGATAAGTTTTTATTTTTATTTTTTTAATCTTTAAAAACCTTTGTGTTCTTTAACGTAGGCTATCATATTTTATGCAATATATTGGAATTTTAATTTATATAATTATGATCAAATTAATTACGCCTATATGTGGATAATTTTATAAGGCACTCGAGCGAACTAACCAAGTTGAAACGTTGAAATTTCAATTTAACCAACGTTTCGTCCTGCAGCCAAATTTAAATTTCTGGAAAAAAATATTACTGAAAAACATGAACATTGAAACAAAAAAAGCTTAGAAAAAAGAATTAACTCCAAAAAAAACCCAGAAAAAAAAACTTGTAGTTGAAGATGAACACAACTGCATATTAACAATAATTAACTATTATTAACGAATATTTACAAAAATTTACGATTATTAGCTATATAAGATTTAGAAGTAAAAATCTAAAAAAAAACATGGAACACAACATCCTAATTAACGTTAATTAACATAAATTTACAGTTTTTTGGCGTGATACTCCTACATTCCTAGATCGATGCATCAATTTATGCGTCTCCGCTGGCCGATGAAGAGCTCCGCCGCCTTCGGAGCCAGATATGGCCGCGCTACATTCGGCGGAGACGAAGAGCTCCGCCATCATTTAAGCCTAGATCCGCCAGAATTTCCCGACACTAGATTAGATGTTTCAGCCAACACAATGAGTATATTCTTGAAGCCCTTGTCGTCACGAATTCATAGGACTTGAAATCATTAAATTTCGAGTTCATATGAAGAATATATGGATTTTTTAAAGTTTGAAAGAAAAAAAAATATGAAAAATTAAGAGAGAGAGAGAGAGAGAGAGAGAGAGACGTGTTACGATCACCTCAATCCCACAATCGTAGAACAAATAAATTCTACAATAACGGGTAAGTATTAATTATATTTATGCGAGAACAATAAAATGATTAATAAATATAAACAATTACAAAATTAATAAGGGCACAACGGGAAAATTTATTTTTGTCATCACATATTCTTTGGCTATTTTTTAAATAATTTGAAAACGTTGGCTATTTTGAAATCCTAATGTTTGAAATTGCCTATTTCGTATAATTTCTCAATTTTATATGTGGTATAATGATCAAATCCTCAATTGAGATGTGATTTTCCATTAACAATGAAATTGTGTTATGTTTAAATAAAATTTTAAATAAATTTTTGTTTGCGATTAATTATGCATTTAGTTTTGTGTTTTTAGAACTATATATGATAAAGTATTAGCGACTATCCGTGTGAATTTGTTGTTGCACAAGATATTTCCTTAATTTGTGTCGACTAACTTCTTATTTACTTCATCACTCTACATTAGTTAAATAAAATATGAATAAAATATTTACCCAACTACTTTATTAAGCTCATTGTATTAATAAAAATTCTAACCTTAAAAAAAAAAACTAAGTGAGAACTTTAAAATGAATCAAAAAATTGACATTAACAACTTAGTTTGATACATGAAGGGCCTCCAAATAGCCAAGAATAAGAATGCTGTAAATAAAAAGACGCAGCAGCGAGAGCGTGAATCACGCGATTTCTATCTCGGGGAGTAAAACAACATTTATCTCCACATGTTCTGCGAGTAAGTTGCATAGCTTCAAAGCAAATGGCTCCATGGTGATCGGAGTTTATCTGTCGGTGATTATCGAGGAAACTTACAAAATGTCCGTTTTGACCGCGTCCTTTCGGAACCGTTTATTTTGGTGAACTCCAACCCCTCCCTCACATCTAACATCTTCGTGACCATACGATTACATATGTTCTTGACAGACCGAAAAAATACACGTTTTTATAGTATTTTTCATTTCGAGTCGATTTAATTTTATTTCGTCAAGCCTAAATTCATTTCGGCTTCGTAAGTGAATTGAAGATGCTCTTTAAGGAACACCCTATTTCTTTTTTTAATACTAAAATGTGATTAAACAATATTGTATGATAAATTTATCTTCACAAGGTGATACAAGTTAAAATAGAATTGGGAATGTTCATATGGACGTTTTTTGTATAGGGAATCAAAGTGAGTTTATAAAAAGAGGGAAACATGGTGTTGCGGCAGAGAATATGGGGACATGTCACCTTGATTACCGGGGAAAGAGTGGGCGTGTCTAATTCTTCTTTTCATTGTCGTTTCTCTCTAGTTTTGTGTGTTTTTCTCTTTCTCTTAGTTTATAAAATTTGAATATAATACTATCAAGAAGAGTTGGCTCTTTGAAATACTTTTTGACCTCCTGTTTGCTGTCTGTTTCTGTCCCCATTTGCAAGCTGCCACCACTTTGACCACCGAACAAACATCCTCTCTCTCTCTCTCTCTCTCTCTCTCTCTCTCTCTCTCTCTCTCTCTCTCTCTCTAAATACAAGTTGTAGCCAATGGGTTTAAAGAAGCTTTGGCAATAAAAAGTAAAAACCAATGGATATCGTTCGGGTAGAGGTTGGCCATGTTGAGGTTAATCATATCACTAATTAGATCTTATTGCGAGAATAATTAATGATCACATGATATGATTGATAATGAGATCCGGTTTGAAAATAAACTATGTGTGTGTGTGTGTGTCGGCGCTAGAGTTTGCCAATTCATCTTATTATTATCCGAGGTGGCAAAGTAAATTTATTTCTCGCCATTTTCATGTTTCTCTCACATCTTATACTTGGATAAAAATTGAAACTTTTTTAAATTTGAGAGTCTAGAGACGGGTTAGGCCGTTTTCCCGATCTTGGATACATTTCCCATAGAAAACAGGATGGGAGACTTGAGGAAAGCATGGTCCAAATAATAGATTTGGATGACCCGAATAGAATCCGTAATTTGTCGCCACGAAATTAAGTAAAAAAAAAAAAGTCGTAGATACAAAAGAATGATAAAAATTGTGGTAACAAACTTTGGTACGAAAATCACGACGTTAATTTTTATCTGTGGCGACTCAATGACAATTTTAAAAGATCAGTCGCTACAAAATGAGTTTATTTTTGTTAAAAAAAAAGTATGCGGCGTCGCCATTTCTCAATACTTTATTAATATTATTTAATTTCTTTTAACATATTTTAAGGATTAATGTTGCATAGAAAAACAAATATGCATGCCTTACTACAAATCTTAAAAAAGTTTTGATTTACAAATAAAACATGAAATACATTATTATAAGTAAAAGTAAACTAATAAATACAAGTTATTGAACATGTACATAACAAATGTTGACGCAAACATGTGATTAACTTGAATGAATTCCATGTCATACGGCATTATTGATTGAGACATTACAATATAATACATAGTAAAAGAAATATATATGATGTTATTTTAAATTATTATAAATGCTGACACGTATTATATATCATACATAAATGAAAATTAGACACTCACAAAACACTATTCTCTAAATAGTGTTTTGTTTTGTGATATTTTTGTTTTTTTAGAAATTTGTTTTACTGTTTTTTTAAGGAAAAAAAAAGAGATTGAACCCTAACCATAAATAGTGTTCATTCATATCGATTTTTTTTTTATCAGAAAGATAAAAATATCTTCAAAAAATTTTAAATACATTTTTTTAAAACTTAAATATTTCTGAACATGTCTCTATATATTTCTTTCTCCAAACTAAAATATATTAATTATTCCGTAGCAACACGCGGCATATTGCTTGTAGAATATATATATCTTAGATTTCCTAAAAGACCTCTTATCCAAATTGCCCTTTGTTAGAAGTAAATTATCCTGTGTACCGACGTTTTAAAACTTATTCCAAAAATTATGACCAAATATTTTTATACCACAAAGGTTATTTTCTTTATTTTTTCTTACTTACAAATTCATTTAGAGCAGAGTTTTACGGTTTCAATTTAAAATAGGTATTTGTGAATTCTTTTGAAAGTTGGATATTTTTAATATAAAAACCCACCCATAATTGCGGATTTCTATTTTTTGTAAAGCCCGATACTATATGGGCCGATCCAGATCATAATGAATCCATCCACACAGCAAATGGAAGTATCTAAACTCCAATCATGAGCACTGGGATTAAAAAAAAAAATTAAAAAAAAACACACACACAAACACAACTTTTAATTCTGAAGTGGTAATCGATATTTTCTTATTATCCACACATTATGAAAAAGTAGATAAATGTTTAGAAAAATTACACATTAATTTAGCCAACAAGTTTATATTTTTTTTTTTCAAAAACCAGTCAAAATAATTTATGTGGTTTTTATCCTTATAGAGATTTTTTAATCCTTTATTAAAAAATCCGTGTAAAAATACTTTTTAGTCCAAATTCGATTTATTCTTAACAAAAAATTCACTCAGATTCGATATCAATTACATTGTAATATTTGATTTTTATATCCTCTATATTTAGGAAGTAGTTAGTTCTTATATCTCGTTATTTATTATTCAATTTTTGGTATTTGAAATTTTAGTGATTTCTTTTCTTCTTTCGTATTGCATTTTTGTGCCTAGTTCAAAAACTCAAGCTGCCGATTAATGAATCTGAACTTCCGAAGAACATGGAAGATTTGAGAAGAAGAGAATATCGGAGAAAAAAGGAAAAAAACTGATTCATCCATCGATTGAGATTCAAAACTCAATTAATATACAAAGTCTGAATAAAAGAAAAAACGACAAAGAAAAAGAGTCGGTCTCACATAAGTGAAACGACAACACATCAAAAGAAAAAAAAAACAAAAAGGACGCTTGACGCTATATCCAAAACTCCCCCTCAAGATGAGCTTGGTCAAAAAATGTTGATCAAGTTCATCTTGGCCATGAGCTTCTGCAGTGCCGGGGAATGTAATGGCTTTGTCAGAATGTCTGCAATCTGTAAATGTGTGCGAATAGGGAGTAACTTCACCAAGCCACTTTGAAGATGATCTCGGACAAAATGTAGATCAATTTCAATGTGCTTGGTTCTCTCGTGATACGTTGGATTCGAGGCAATATGTATGGCTGCCTGATTGTCACAGTAAATCACGGAGGACAAGTCGGACACGACCCTGAAATCCTTCGCAAGCTGCTTCAGCCAAATAACCTCGCTCATCACCACCGCCAACGAGCGATACTCCGCCTTTGCAGAACTACGCGAAACCGTTGACTGTTTCTTGGATTTCCAAGACACCAATGAATCACCTACAAACACACAATACCCTGTTATAGAACGCCGTGTATCACCACATGTCGCCCAATCAGCATCTAAAAAGGCACGAATTTGTGTAGAAGAAGATGTAGGATAGAAAAGGCCTAATCCTGAACTGGATTTTATGTAAGCAGTAAGTGATGAACTGCTTGTAGATGTGGAGCTCGCGGTGAATGAACAAATTGACTTAAGCAATTGACTGCATAAGTGATGTCCGGTCTCGTGATGGTCAGGTATAACAGCCTTCCGATCAACCTTCTGAAACCTGTAGAATCATCTAACAAATCACCAGTATCTGAAACTAAATTTATTCTTGGATTCATAGGAGTCTTTACTGGTTTAGAATCGAGAAAACCTGCATCTTCAAGGATTTGCAGAGCATAATTTCGTTGGCAAAGCATTATGCCTGTCTCAGATCGTGCAATCTCCAAGCCAAGAAAGTACTTGAGATCACCGAGATCCTTCAACCTGAAAACAGTGCTAAGAAATGCCTTGACATCAGCAATAACTTGTTTGTTGGGAGTAGACAATATAATGTCATCAACATATAAAAGTATCACAACAAAAGTGTCACCACTCCCACGAGTGTACATTGAATAATCAGACTTAGACTGAATAAACCCAATTTTCAAAACAGCTTCAGTAAATTTTAAGTTCCATTGTCTACTGGCTTGCTTAAGGCCATAAATAGACTTGTGCAACTTACAAACCAATTTTCCTGACTTATTCTTGTGCTCCCCCTGTGGCAAATGACCCAAAGGCAAGTCCATATAAACCTCCTCAAATAAGTCTCCGTTCAGGAATGCATTGCTAATATCAAGCTGAGTAAGAAACCATTTATGTGAGGAAGCAATACTTAACAAGAATTTGACAGAAACTAATTTAGCCACAGGAGAAAAAGTATCAATAAAATCTACTCCCTGTTGCTGTGTATAACCCTTGGCGACAAGACGTGCTTTACGTCTTGCCAAAGTGCCATATGAGTTTATCTTGTTGGTGTAAATCCAACGGCATCCAACTGAACTCTTATCAGCCGGTAAAGGAACAATTGACTAGGTATTGTTGGCATGCATAGCATCAATTTTCTCTACCATAGCCTTCCTCCATTCCTCAGATTTGACAGCAACGTGGTAGAATTGAGGCGCAGAATTTGCTGTAACAGACAGGACAAAACTCTTAAAAGGCAAAGACAAGTTCGTATAATCAATTACAGTGTCTATTGTATGCTTAGAGTTATAGCTTAAACCTGATTCAAGGAGATTGCAATGGTAGTCCTTGAGATAAGTTGGAGGAGTACGTGTTCTTATAGACTTTCGTTGAACAACCTCGCTGTGAATGTGTACAGGCTGAGAAATTGCCACTGACTGACAGTTATCAGTCTCAGTGACTTGTGGATTCTCTAAATGAACATGTGGGTTGGAAATGTCTTGAGCAACAATATCATGATCCGGTGGTATATCATTATGTAATAAAACAGGTAAGCAAAAATCAGCAAAAGGATTTATTTTATTCTCAGATTTGTTCAATTCATGGAAAGGAAAAACCTTTTCATGAAAAACAACATCTCGAGAAATAAACACTTCCTTCAAATCTAAATCCAAAAGCTTATAGCCTTTGACACCTGGGGGATAACCGATCATGACACATTTTCGAGCACGTGGCTCAAATTTTGTCCTGTGTGGCTTTATAGTTGATGCAAAACAAAGAGATCCAAACACCCGCAAGTGCTCATAATCAACATCTTTGTTAAACAAAAGCTCATAAGGTGTCTTGTGAGACAAGTTTGGTGTAGGTGTCCTGTTGATAAGATAAGTAGCTGCAAGAACACAGTCAGCCCATAATTGAATAGGCACACGTGATTGAAAAAACAGGGCACGAGCAACATTTAATAAATGTTGATGTTTGCGTTCAACAACAAAATTTTGCTGAGGGGTCTCAACACACGAATATTGGTGTAAAATGCCATGCTTTGAAAAATATTCCGTAAAAGCCAGCTCCTTCGCATTATCAGAACGAAAATTTTTAATGGTTGTAGAGAAGTGATTTGCAACATACGCACAAAATTTTGGAATGATCAGATGCACATCAGATTTATGTTTCATCAAGAAAATCCAACAAAACCTACTCTTATCATCAACAAGGGTAAGGAAAAATCTATGACCAAGACGTGATGGAACTTTATAAGGACCCCACACGTCACAGTGAATAAGATCAAAAACATAATCTGAGAAATTATTTGCAGAAACAAAGGGAAGCCTATGTTGCTTGGCTAATGGGCAAATGCAGCAGGGCAAAACATTATTGTCAACAGAATATGCTAAACGATTTTTCAAAGTATCTAAACATTTGAAAGACAAATGACCTAGCCTTTGATGCCAAATCTCTGCCGAGACTTTGTTAACATAGGCTGTGGAGCTGGAGATGCTTGTCTTGTTGAGGACATAAAGTCCATTGCACATCCTACCCCTGCCAATCGTCTTCAAACAGCTGATATCCTGTATGAGAAAAGAATCCGAAAAGAAGCATATAGTCACATTTGATTCTTTTGTCAATGCACTCACCGAGATCAAGTTAAACTTGAAAGTAGGGACATACAGGACATTGTAAAGAATCAAACGTGAGTTTAGTTGAATATCACCTATATAATGAACCAGAATAACAACACGATTCGGAAGAGTGACAGTAGAATGTTGTATGGCACGAATTCTAACAAATAAGGATTTCACAGCACATATATGTCTAGTGGCTCCTGAGTCCATAATCCAAGATTCTATAGCAGAATATTCTGAAGAAAGAGTGAAGTTAACCAAACCATTCAAACCTGTTTGGAATGAAGTCATGTTGACTTCATTAGACACCGGAGCTGAGGCTGTAAGTTGGTTTGAGAGGTGGTTGATGAGCTGGTGGATTTGCTCCGAGGAAAGAGTTGAGGATGAGTGGCCTGAAGAAGATCCTTCAATTCGTCCTCCAGATCCTGAAGTTTCCACTGCATTCGTTTGATTCTTGGACTTGAACTTGTATCCTGGTGGATAACCATGGATCTTGTAGCACTTGTCGATGGTGTGTCCAATCATCTTGCAGTGAGTACAGAGAGGAGGATCTTTGGACTTGGATTTCTTTTTATCTTCACGCATAGCCATCGCCAGAGAGTTGGAATGATCAGAGGCATTGAGTGAGTCCATTCCGATGGATCTTTGAGTTTCTTCTTGAGAAAGCATCGCATAAACTTTGCTAATCGGCGGAAGAGGCTCCATCAGAAGCACTTGTCCTCTCGCGTGAGTGTAGGTCTCATTGAGCCCCATGAGGAATTGCATCACGTATTCCGACTCGAAAAACTCACTCAGTTTCGCCTTTCCTCCACAAGTGCAAGTACACGTGCATTCAGGTTTGAATTCGCACAAATCTTGATACACCGACTTCAGCCTGGTGAAGAACACGCCAACAGAATTTTGATCTTGCGAAAGATTCACAAATTCTCGCCTCAGTTGGAAGATTCTTGGTCCGTTGCTTTGCTGGAATCGGTCTTTCAAGTCATTCCATATGTCTCTCGCAGTTCCGCCGAGGAGGAGACTGGAGGCAATCTCTCTGCTGACAGAATTCATAATCCACGCGATTATCGTACTGTTGTTGCGGCTCCATAGGCGGAGAAGGTCCGGCTCCTCCGATGACGGCTTGGCAATCGTTCCATCGATGAACCCTAACTTGTTCTTGGCTTCAAGAACAATCAGCATCGATCGACTCCACGTCATGTAATTGTTCCCTGTCAGAACGTTGGATACCAAGCTACCTCCGGTCGAATCAGAATGATGGAGATAGTATGGTGAGAACTGGTCCTCAATCGTGGACCTAGGTCGAGTATTTCCGGTGATTCCGGTGATCGGTGTCTCTGTCGATGAATTTTCCGTTTCAGCCATTATGAAAGACGATTACGGATAGAGATCGAGAAGGTGAGACAAGAAGATTTTCAGAGATAGCGAAATCGCTCTGATACCATAATGAATCTGAACTTCCGAAGAACAGAGAAGATTTGAGAAGAAGAGAATATCGGAGAAAAAAGGAAAAACTGATTCATCCATCGATTGAGATTCAAAACTCAATTAATATACAAAGTCTGAATAAAAGAAAAAACGACAAAGAAAAAGAGTCGGTCTCACATAAGTGAAACGACAACACATCAAAAGAAAAAAAACAAAAAGGACGCTTGACGCTATATCCAAAACCGTACGTTTTTCTCTCCCACTCAACGATATAGTAATTTATCATTTTCGTTCACTTTTATTTCATTAGTCACAAGTTGTTTTTATCACTAACTTACTGTCATAATCTGTGTGAAATTTGTTTACTTGTATAGAACTCATTATTTACTAAAATTAACTATTATTTACATTACGCTATGAAGTTAACCATCTATAAAATGGAACAACAAAATACCGAAAGTCAATTTGCAGTTTTAAAAACAATATTCATTTAAGGCCTCCGAATACTAAAGTGAAATAAAGCCTAGGAATATAAAGTACAATAAGGCAAAATAGGCATGGCCTACTACGAATATAAAAGAACTGGTGCTATTTTTGATAAATTTATTTTAAGAAAGTCAAGGCCTTTCTTTGTAATTGAATGCCTGTTTGTGTTTAAACAAAGCTTAAGCCTTTAGTATACATACTAATGGATAGATGTTTTTTTTTATAATGCAACAAGCCTACAAATTTTCATAATTTTCAAGAGATCCTTTATATAAAGAAGCCAACATCTTTTATATCGTTAAATAAATAATTTTTCTTCTATTTATATTAAGCTATTTCAGCTGATTTTATCTAGTTTCCAAAGTCCAAATAACAAATGATTAAGAGCCGAGAACGAAAATTTGGTCAAGAGATACATATAAAAGATCTGTTTGTACTAAAACTTTTAGTTGTATGTATTAGAAGTTCATGTTAAGATTTGAACTTATCATAAACTTACATTGGGTTGTTTTTAATATTCTATCAACTTTTTATTTTATTATTTTTTTTTTATATGAAAATGCCTTTCTACATGTCGCCCAATACCCCTGAAGAACGATCATAATAAAGATGTGTTTTTCTGTTTGCGGCTTTGCGCAACATTTATTATTTACCAATATAAACCATTATATACATATACAATATGTTACCAAATTTCAATTATTTTTTTTATATGATGATTTGAAGAGAGAGAGAGAGAGAGAGAGAGAGAGAGAGAGAGAGAGAGAGAGAGAGAGAGAGAGAGAGTATTAAAAACTAATTGGTAAAAACGTGAGATACGGATGAAATTTTTATTATTGATTAATCTGTTTAATTTTTTTATATTGATTTATTTTTAAAACATGGACTAATAATTGTTTATTTTAGTTAATTATTGTATTGTAAAATTAACCAAATGTTGGTTAACTTGTGAATCAATATTTGCTTTAGAACTATTTTGCTGCACCACCCGGTAATAATTCACACAAAATTATTGAAGTAGAATTAGAGCAAAAATCATTTTATTCAGACAGTTTCAATATAGAAACGGGAGAAGCTGTTTTAGGTTGAGATCAGTCTAGACTCTAGATACGAAAATGACAAAGGAAGGTGCTAAGAAACTTCCTCGTAATATTTGTGATGAATTTCTCATATATATATATATATATTCCAAATAAGTAAATTATCATATACTTACATCCAGGGCGTATTTAGGAATCAATTGTCCAAATAAAATATAATATTATTAAAAATGATATAATTGAAGGTCAATAATTAAAGGGAAAATATCAATAGTATCCCTTGTGTTTAATCGTAATGCGAGATTTATCCCCTCCATTTTTAGAAATATCAGACATATCCCTCCAGTTTAATATAAATGACATATACATCCCCTACAAAAATGTTATATTACAAATATCACAATTTTTCGTTTATTTTTTACAAAAAATAATTTGAAATCCCCTAAATACCCTTAATGAAATAATTTTTAATCTTCTATTCTATATACAAAAAAATTAAATTAAAAAATTTCTTTATAAAAAGTTAAGATTTTTTTTTATAAAGAGAGATTTTGATTTTTTTTAATAAAATAGTAAATAAATATTTATTCTATTAAGGGTATTTTGAGGAGTTCAAATTATTTTTTTGTAAAAAAATAAACGAAAAGGGTGATATTTGTAATATAACATTTTTTTAGGGGAGGTATATGTCATTTATATTAAACTGAAGAGATATATCTGATATTTCTAGAAATAGAGGGGATAAATATCGCATTTCGATTAAACACGAGGGATACTCTAGATATTTTCCCATAATTAAACTACAAAAGTGTTTAAAATAGGTTTTGGAAATTTTTAATATAATTTATAACACTAAAAGATAAGAGTGATAAAATTTAAATAATAAAAATAAAATAAAACATAAAGTGTTACTAAAACCGATACATAAAATTATAGTTATTAGTTTATTATCAGCATAAAATAAAATGAAAACTAAAACACAAAACCCCACCCCCACGCACATCCATCCTCCCGTGATGCAACGAGACAAAGCTACATTATTTAGATTTAAGAAAAAACAAACTAATTGATCAATTTAAGATCTCATTTATGAAATTTTGAAATATCGTATATTATGACTAGGATATGAGGACGATTCAATACAAGTGCGAGAGCTATTTACAAGATCGCAAATGTGAAGCACCAGAGCAAAAACAGAGAGATTTTCGATGATTCAAATCTTTAGAAAACGCGATAATAACGTTTAAAGAATATATTTTAAACTTAAATGTGTAATTAATGATATGATATATGATGAAGAAAACAAATTTGATAAGCAACCGATTTATTCATCAAATAATACTAAGAAGTTCTATTTCACGATCAAGAGCTTTATATAGAAGCAAGTCCATTTGAGTTTTGTTTTTAAAAAGCATATACTTTGTCATTTTCGTAAGTAAATAAGTACAATGAGCCGAATTACTAATAATTATTTTTGATCTATTAATTCTAAGTACTGGGTTAAACTTTAATATTGTTAGGTCTAAAAATGCTTGATGACCAATTAGGTTAAAGTAAGTGTTTAGTACGAATTCGATTTGTAATTTCCTAAGTAAGGACGTTTTTCCCCTAAGTTTAGATTTAGTCTTTTTGTTTCTTTAAGAAAATAATTGAACTTTCAAGTAGGGTTCTCTCTCTTCATCGCCTTTACAAAATTAAAACACACGGGATAATTTTTTCATGAATGAAAATTTAAGTTATATTTGTGTCGTTTTGATATATCTCTAGATCTTTTGTTCATTATTTCCTCCTTTAAAAGTGTGAATTTGAGATATTACCATATGAAGTTAAAATATTAAGCATACATCCATTAAATTTGAAAAAAAATGCGGACCAGTGTTGATCATATTAACGTGAATTCGGGTAAAAAGTGGGCATCCGAAACGTAACAAAATCCGAATTTTGTTTCTAGATCTCATGGCGTTTTTTCCATAAACATATGGAGTTATTCTAGTTCTATTTTTAAAATGCTTTGAGATATTGTCGTAAATATTTGGGGATATCTGCATGAAGTTCTGAAGATATATCTAGAATTATAATTACTATGAAAAAAGCTAGTTTTTGATATTGACCATCCACAATCACTAATACAAAATATAGTATCAGGTGCGACTTTTTTCGCATCTGAAAATACTTTCAGGTGCGACTTTTTTCGCACCTGAAAATACTTTCAGGTGCGACTTTAGATGCGACAAAGTCGCACCTGAAAGTCCGCACTTGATAAACCTCTTGATTATCAGGTGCGAAAAGTCGCACCTGAAAGTGTCTTGATTATCTGGTGCGACAAGTCGCACCTGAAAGTCTTGATTATCTGGTGCGAAAAGTCGCATCTGATGCTCTTTATCTTTTTAAAAAGAAATTAATACTCGATTCTCATAACCAAACTCACGGCAAAAACACACAACCAACCCAAACCAAACCCACGGCAAAGTCACACACGGCCACAACAAAACTCAAACCAAACAATTCCAAAACCTCAAAATCATCATAGCCTCAAACAAACGTTCATCAATCATTCCCAAACAACTAAACACACAACAATTCACACTCAAAATCAGAACCCCAAAACAAGTTCATAGCCTTAACCCATCTTCAAGTTATCAATATTAATTATCAAGCTTAAACAACAACATTCAATTCCTCAGAAATCACCATAGAACTCGAAACCCCCAAAATTGGAATATGAACCCTAATTTTCGAGTTCTTCAATTCAGCCAAGAAAAATTCCTACCTTGCTTGAAGAGTTGAGCTACCCAGACCGTCTATTCTCTCTTTCCCTCGTCGGAGATGCTCGCCAGAGCTCCTGAGACACGCGGCGTTTCTCTCCTCTCGGCTGGTGGCGCGCGCGCGGCTTGGTGGAGGAGTTGTTGGCCGGCGTTTCTCTCCTCTCGGCTGGTGGCGCGCGCGCGGCTTGGTGGAGGAGCTGTTGGCCGGCGTTTCTCTCATCTCGGCTGGTGGCGCGCTCTCCTTCTCTCTCTCGCTCTCTCAGCTTCTTCCTCTCCCTTATTCTCTTTCCCTCTCTCTCTCGGTTCAACCCTCTTCTTCTTCTTCCTAATTGTCGGCCAAGTGATAAAAATCACTTAAATCCACCCATTTTAAAACTGAATGAAAAAATGAGGGGGATAATTGGCCCGCTTAAAATTTTAAACAATAGTTTTTTTTAACTATCTGGTGCGAAAAGTCGCAACTGATACTCAAAAGAAAAATAATTTTAACGAAATTTTTTGGACTTTTGGTTGACAATCTGATGCGACTAGTCGCACCCGAAAGTCATTTATAGAGATGAATGCAATAGTGTATCTCCAAATATAGAGATGCACTATTTCATCTCTATATTTGCCCAAAACTTTTAAAAATTATATTATTAGCCCAAAATTTAATTTATAATTACAATTTAATACTTATATGTATTATGTATTTATTTGTAAATTATAGTGTATTCTAAAAATTATTAATTAAAAAATAACTCATACTTGAAAAAAGAAAATAAAAGTACTACAATGAAAATCAAAATATTTTACATAGACAATTAAAAAAACATCAAGACATTTAAAAATTACATAATTAAAAAACGTAAGTCACAATATTACATAGACAAAAAAAAAAAAAAGAAGATCAAGACATAAATAAAAACTTAAAGGCACAATAAATAAAAGCAAACTTATATGTAATACGTGCTTGTTCCTAAATAATATAAGCACGTCACCGTGGATCAGAAATAGTATTTGGGTCTTGTATCATGATTTTGATCTCCATATCTTTCTTTATGAGCTCCATGTCTTCCGCTTTCATTTTCAAGCGACGAAGTGCAATTTCCAGCTGTTGCTGCCGAGCTTCTAATTGTGTTTGCTTTTGATGGTTGCTTTGTTTCAATAACTCTTCAATCGCGGTTTGCTATTATTGCAGGACCGGTACGTTTTTGACGCAAAGAAATATTGCAGGACATAATGACAACCTGCATAATTTTGCATAATATGATAATCGAAGACGAGCGTGATTTAAGTGCTCCAATCGAAGAAGTGATTGCACCACCTCCAGAAGTTGAAATGGTAGTTGATGAAGATGTTCGGTTTCAACAATTTATGAGTAGATACAGACAAATCAGAGACAAATATGCACATTTTGCCATACGTAATGCAATAATAGATCATCTGTAGGAGAGATATTCAAATTCTCAGGTCTATATTTATGTATTTGTTAATCAATTAATATCTTGTGGTGTGCTTTATTTATTTTTATTAATGTAATGCATTTATTTATGTTGTGGTGTGTTTTTTTTATTATGAAATGTAATATTTTAATTTATGTACTATATTTTCAATTAATACATTGTCATATTTGTGCAATTAATGAATATTTTTTTAATTTTCGGATATATTATTAATAATATCTATGTATTTGGACTAATATGAACAAAATTAATGGTGTTGATAAAATTTGTAATATATAAAAATAATAATGGGTTAAAACTCAATTATAAAAAATTATTGTGGGAGAGGATGTACTTAGAATATTCTTTGAAGAAGATGTAAAATAAAGATGGAGTGCAGATAAAAATACTGTTCACTGATGTAAATATATAAAATAGAGATGAAAAATAGAGATGGAGTGGAGATGGTCTAAGGTCACGGAGATAACTCCATTATTGCATTTTTTCTATATAGTGGCTATCTCATAGTCGAATTCAAATTTAAGACATATAATTTTT
Source organism: Urtica dioica subsp. dioica (assembly GCF_054948205.1). Taxonomy (NCBI): domain Eukaryota; kingdom Viridiplantae; phylum Streptophyta; class Magnoliopsida; order Rosales; family Urticaceae; genus Urtica; species Urtica dioica. The sequence continues at coordinate 51,812,194 of NC_142757.1, read as the reverse complement.
TTTATACGAAAACATACACATAGATTTATGCACGCGGAGTCATAAATTCATTGACATCATAAAATAAATATAACAATTGTCTCGATGATTACACAACAAATACTGATTAGACTTGATAATATGTTAAGTATAAGATCGAACGAATCTCAATATGAAAAACAACTGTTACAAGAGATTCAATATAATGGTAAAAATAACAATGGGGAATTACGCAATGTAAATGTCATTTGTGAATGAGTGTCAGTCTTCTTTTGTTGAGATCTTGTGCTTTTATAGATGGGGTCAGGTGTGAATGTTAGTTGATCATACCCACGTCCCGAGCGATTATCTAATAACTGCTCAGATCATATTGTGTAATCGTCTAGATAACTATTTGTGTGTTATCCGGATTTGAGTAATTTCCACAATTTTAAATATGTAAGGTTTTTGTGACATGTAAATATAGAATTCTAGTAAATTTTTTTCTTCATTATTTTTGCGATTTTTGTTTAGCCATTTTTTTTTTTGGTCTATACGTGTCTAATTTCTCTCTTACATTTTTGTTTCTTCCAATTGTGTTTGTGTAAGGTCTTTGAATCAGTTCCATATAATTAGTTTCTTTTGTCCTCTCTTTAATTTACTTCCATACAACTTTGGTTATTTTTTTTTTATGAATCTAATTTAGATATTTGTATAAAATGTCAACTTAATAACATAGATAACTGTAGTAAATAAGTAAATATTTGTGAAGAGATTAAGGACACCGAAGATAACTAGATGGTGTGCAAATAAAGAGATTTGAGAGATAGTTTAAAGAGAAATGGTGTGCAAACAAGATTTTGGTGATTATAATAAAAAAAACGCCCATAGAAAAATAAAGGGAAAATATTAAAAATATCCTCTGTGTTTAATCATAATACAAGATTTATACCTCCAGTTTCCAGAAATATCAGACATATTCCTTCAGTTTAATATAATTAACATAGATCTCACTTACAAATATGTTATATTACAAATATCACCATTTTCATTTATTTTTTACAAAAAAAAAAATTGAACTCCCCAAAATACCCTTAATGAAATAGTTTTTTTTTTTCCTATTCTATATACAAAAAAAATTAAATTAAAAAAATTTCAAAAATATTTATTATATTAAGGGTATTTTGGGGAGTTTAAATTATTTTTTTGTAAAAAATAAATGAAAATGGTGATATTTGTAATATAATTTTTTTAGGGGAGGTATACATCATTTATATTAAATTGAAATGATATATATGATATTTCTAGAAATCGAATGGATAAATATCGCATTTCGATTAAAAACGAGTGATACTCTCGATATTTTCCAAAAAATAAAAAGATCAAAAGTATTAGTGCAATGATGACAAAAAAAAACCTAATAAATCAGACACATCGATGGCCAGCATGAAAAAGAAAGTAAATCAAGAAAGTAAAACCATATGGGTAAAATTGTATAAGTTGTGATCGAGTGTAGCGTAGCATTACCAAAGTAAAAAAAAAAAAAAAAAAAGTCAGTAAAAACTAAAAAGACGGAAAAGCGTGAAATGAATGAAGCGCAAAAGCAAATTCGTGCTACGAAAGGAAGAAGAGAATAGATATTCTTATTTCGCGTAATCTTTGTCGCTTTCCATAAAAAAAAAAAAAAAAAAAAAAAATTCCCTCTCATCCATTTCCTCTTTCTTTTATATCACGGAAACGAATATAAAAGTCACAGCTCAGATTCTCTCTAGTATCGATCGTCTCTTTCTTTCAGCGCTACGCTACAATCACTGTTTTCGCCGAAGAAGAAGAGAAGAATGGGTAAGGACAGAAGAATCGGAGTGGCCATGGATTTCTCGGCGACTAGCCGGAAGGCTCTGCAATGGGCGATGGACAACCTCGTCGAGAAAGGAGACACGCTGTTCGTGATCCACGTCAGCCAACACTCCATCGGCGAGTCTCGGAACCTCCTCTGGGCTGAATCTGGCTCTCGTGAGTTTTCGATGATTCCGATCTGCGTTTTCCTTTTGTGATTTACTGATTTTGAATTTTGCATGTAATTTTTGTTTGTTTGTTAGCTCTGATTCCTCTGAGCGAGTTCAGAGAGCCAGATGTTATGAAGGTGTACGCCGTCAAGACTGATGCTCTAGTTCTTGATATACTTGACACTGGTTCTAGGCAGAAAGAGGTAATTCTTTTATTTCATATCTAAGAATAAAAATAAAATAACGAAGAAGAAGTACGCTTCGATTTATTGCTATTCCATATAAACTCGGTCCTTTAATTTTGGATTAGTTTTTCCCTTTTTTTTGTTTTTTTGCAATCAGATAAATGAATGCGATAATTTTTTTTTGGAGCAATTTTTTTTTGCAATCAGTTCATACTTCAGATTAGATAGAAGAAGAAGAAGCAGTTGGCTTATATTATTACAACTACATATATACTCGGTTTATTTAGTTGTTGGAGCGAATTTTTTAATTTATAATTTTTATTTATTTTGTGGTTGGAGAAAATTTTTATTTATGTGTTGATTTTATTGCAATCAGATCATTGTAGTACACTTACACTGTGATTATGTTTATGTTTATCTGAGCCTGAAACGAGTTGTTGTTTATGTCTGAAATTGAAGGTGAGTGTTGTGGCAAAGATATATTGGGGAGACGCAAGAGAGAAGGTTCTTGAATCAATTGAAGCACTCAAATTGGACTCTATTGTCCTCGGAAGCAGAGGACTAGGGACAATTCAAAGGTATTATTTGCAATATACTTTCAATTTTTTTTTTTTTTTTTTTTTTTTTTTTTTTTTTTGTTTTTGTTTCTTACTCTAAATTACTGTATTATTTTGTGCATCTTAAATCAACCGTGCTTATAGGTGTTATTTTTTTTTTGTTTATTAAAATAAACCTTTATTTCAGCATTCATGAAAAATGATAATTTGGAACAAATACTTTAGTTTCTGATGCTTGGATTATGGGTTTCCTCTAATAATTGTGAAAATAAAAACATACTATTTTTTTTTCTTCATTATTATGAATCTTTATTTTAGCATTCTTTAGAAATGATAATTAGAAGGCACACATATTTCAAAATTCTGATGGTAGAATTAATTTTTTTTTCTTCTGATTATTGAAAAAAATAAAACAGGATATTACTGGGAAGTGTGAGCAACCATGTGATCGCAAACGCTACGTGCCCAGTGACCATCGTCAAGGATTCAAGCCACTAAAAGTGCAAAATTTCAATGAATGATAATCATGAAAGCATTTCAATGGGGAGTTTTATTTTCTGGTACATTGATCTTGGTTTGTTATGATAATACTGTATCGATGGTTGGATTTCGGTTTGTTAATTTGTGGATACAAGACAGTGTGGATTTCTCTAGAATAATAATGTTTGAATTTGATGAGCTTAATTCCGTTTTCATATGAATCTTATTTTCATCTATAGACTATATTATCTGTTCTCGTTTGCTCGTGGGATTGTATGATTGAGATGTGGAAACTTTTCATGAGCATTGTCATTATGTGACAACCTGGTCCGTTGCGGACCATATTTGTTTGTTTCTATTATTTTTCATTTTAGTTTTTCTAATTTTATCTTTGAATAAATTTTATTAATATTGAGGAATTTTTAAACCTTTTAAATTTTTAATTTTCTCGTTGAAATTTTTTATATATTTTATTTTTATTTTTTAGTTTTACCCTTGCTTGGCGATTAAAGAATAAATCTTATACTTACCAAGGAAATAAAAGTTCGGGGATATAGAAAACAATAACTAAATTAGAAATTTTTTATTTTTATTAGGGACTGTAATTTAGTTAAGAATGTAATTTAGACAAATCAAAAGTTAGGGACTGTATTAATTTTTTTATTATTTTTTTTTATGGAAAATTCAAAATATTACAATTTAACGATAAAATTGTCAAAGTTATAAAATTTGAAGACCAATTTTCCTAAAAAAAAAAAATTATAATTCATTGGTACGTTGACTTTTGTCTTTTTTAAGTCTTTGAACTTTTATTTTTATTTTTTTAAGGGCTCCCATTTTAGTCTTAAAACCAGAAATATTTCTAGAGTATTCATATCAGTAACAATTTGTGGACATTATACATTGTATTATTAGGCATCGTTCAAGGAAATCAAACCATGTTGCCAAAATTTGTCTACATGCACAAGTTATTCGCCAAAAGGCCCCCACGATGTTATGTAATTGGACAAATTAAATAGTTTTTGTGCTTTCTTTTATTATAAATACTTTTAGACAATTATTTTAGTATACATTTATTTATCACAAATAACTCATAATAAATCACATTGAATAGTTGAGCAGTACCGAAATGAAATAGTGAGAACGTACCAGAATCAACAGCAGTTAATGACGTTAATAGTAGAGGATTGATATCTTAGAACATTTAAGTTCTCCTTCTGAACATTTATATATAAAACTCTCTTTAACTTTTCAAGCAAAATTTATAGTTTTCGTCGTTACTTGCAATCAATTATGTTCGTCCGTGACTCTTCTCAATTAACAAATATATTATTGGTGGTATACAAACAAGTAGTTTTGGTCAGCCGTATGTAATTGTTTGCGATCGTCAAAACACACGTTCAATCAATATAGGATATTACCAATTGTATACAAAATTACAAAGATTTGGGAAGTAGACAGATAATCAAAGAGAAATTTCATATTCTAGACCCAAAAGTTATGAAAATATCTCAATTAGACCCGCTAGTTAAAAAATATCCAAAATTGAACTTTTGTACCAATTTTAGACGAAAATACCATTAATTCAAAATAAATCATCTCTCCATCTCTTTCCATCTCTTTCATTCTCACTCTCACTTTCTCTCCACACCAAAGAACACCAAATCCGACGTGAGCCCCATTCCGACGCTCAACCACACCAAATCCGACGAGTTTCAACGCCCACCACACCAAATTCGACCGAATTGGAGGTGAATTTTTTTTTTTTTTTTTTTTTAAATCTGGGAATTTCCGATGAATATCATCGGAAATTCCCACATTTAAAAAAAAAAAAAATTCACCTCCAAAGATGGATTCCGACGAGTTCCGATGGATTCCGACACGTTCCGACGAGTTCCCGACGAGCTCGACCACCGAAAGTTCTAATCCCAGCGCAACCAATTCGAAGGTGACAAGAATTGTGATGAAGAGGATTTAAAAATGAAAGGAATATGGGTTATTTGAATTTCAAGGGCATTTTTGTCCGAAAAGTGTCAAAAAGTCCAATTTCAGATATTATTAAACTAATGGGTCTAATCTTGATATTTTCATTGTTTTTAGGTCTAGAAAATGAAATTTCTCTAATCAAAAGCACGTTTACGCACGTGCTTATCATTTTTGGAACCAATGTGAAGCCCCTGTTCAAATTTTTTTAATTGGGTTTTTACATGAATTCAATATCTTATTTTGTGAAGTATAAACTAATAGTATACAAGCTATAATTATGTAAAAAAAAAAAAAAAAAAAACCGTAAAAAAGTATTTTAGGTATACCCTCTTATTTTTCTTTGTCCTACTTCGTCATTGAGTACATAAATGCAAATCTACAACTAGGGGCAAAGTCGGAATTTTCTATTATAGGGGTTCATATAGAAAATTTATCTTTGATCACCAAATTCTCAATTTTTTGCTAATGTAGGAAGAACTCCATAGTATAGTAGCTAATGAGCTAATGACCTAGTGTTACGATTGAAAACTAAACTGTTTCTAACCTAATAATTGAATAACTTCTAGCAATTAAAGAGCCCTAAAAATCTGGTTGAAATGTATTATATTTTTATGCATTGTATTAGTATTTAAGTGCATCATATAATGTTAGTTTCCAAGTCTCTAGGCTCTTTTTCTTTTCTTAGTTTGGTTGATCATTGATAAAACTTCTAATTAAAAAAATATATATATAGGTGGGCTAAAGTTCCCCCATTGGTGATAGCCCAAGTGATGCCGGTGTTCATTCAACGACTTTCCTGTTATATATATATATATATATATATATATATATATATATATATATATATATATATCGGAAAATGACATAGTTTTAGTGAAATGTCGACTTTAATTTTTGATTTTCAAAAATATCGAGCATGTACATCTGTTTAATTAAAATGACGAGATTATACCTTAAAATATATAACGGTATCACAAATCTTTATTTTGTTGGTTATTGATGTTGACTCTAATATTTATATGTAAACCTCATTTTACCTTTATTCATTCGCGCCCTATATGTAATTTATTAAAAAATAAAAAAACAATAATCTCTGAATCGTGGAGAACACATATAGAGAAAAATGATAAAAACCGACAGTAAATAGTCATCAAAATCACCGATTTGAGCATAAAATCCAAGACTTAGAGTTAGAATTCGAACACAAAAGGAAGCCAACTCTTAGGAGGTATGAATTTTATTAGTCTATTTCAATTTAGGGCTATTTTTTATTTCAAAATTTGGAATTTGAGAGTTAGGTACTAGTTTAGGGTTTGGTTCGGTTTCTTATATCCGAGTGAACATCAATGAAAAGTCAATAAAAGGTAAATTTATGGCGCTGTTATCTGTTTTATAATACAATTTCGTTATCTTAAGTAAATAGAAAATACAAACTCAACATTTTTAAAAACCAAAAGTTAAACTCGACATTTCACTAAAAACACATGGTATATATGTGTTATTTTCCCTATTTTTTTTCACCGAATATTAGTGTTCATTTTCTAGCAACCATTGCTTGAGAAACTAGACAATAAGAAATATCTACAGAAAGAAGAGGAGCTTTGGGTTGAAGTTCTCCTGTAATATTGCATTGTGATGTTTTGAACTTTTTTCTTCTATGGCTATGGCGTGCCATTTAATTACTTGTGAGCTAGAAACAATTATTAGGGAGGCTAATAAGAAAAAAAAAACTTAGGAAGGCTAGAAGGTAAAATGTTCATGTAAATTACAAATATTCAAATAACTAACCCTATATTATTTATACACACACACACATTATAAGAAGTCATATTTGAGGATGGCTTAAGTTCATGGTCCATAGTTAGCTACGTGCCTGACTTGTTATAGTTTCGAAGAGTTTAAGGGGCCAGTGGAAAATGCAATTAAATTTATGTGTTTAGTGCGTTGAGTTCTTTTGGATGTTATAGGATTATTGTTATCATTGTTTCTTATTCTAATTTTGGTCATGTAGTATTTTTTTTTTTTTTTTTTTTTTGCTTTCGTAAAAAACTATATAAACATTCATGTGCCAGCAACATTTAAACACAATATATGTACTTGAAATCGTCCACGAAAAATAAGTTATTTTTTGGGACATAAATAATAGAATCATATATTGCTTGGGTGCAACGTTTCTCAGAATGGATTATAATAAGACTTGGAAGAAGAAAAAAAAAACTTACTTAGAAGTTAGAACTATTATATTTGACGCATTTTGGTCCCTGAAACTTTGTAAAAGTAGAAGAGAGTCCCCAACATTTTTTTTGGGAGCAATTACTCATAACAGTGTCAAGAATCTTCTTTTTTATTGACTTTTCATTGACGTTTACTATAATATTTATATGTAAACACCAATTATCTTTATTCATTTGCGCCGTATATGTAATTTATTTAAAAACGAAAAAACAAACAACAATTTCTGAATCATGGAGAACACAAAATGATGCAAGGGGTAAAAATCGACAGTTAATAGTCATAAAAATTACAGATTGGAATAGAGAATCAAGGATTCAGAGTTGCAATTCTAATACGGAATGAAGTCATCTGTTGGGAGATATGAATTTTATTATTTAATTTTGATTTAGGGCTATTTTTAAATTCAAAATTGAAAATTTGGAAATTAGGGTACTGGTTTGGATTTGGTTCGATTTTTCTTATATAAGAGTAAACATCAACAAAAGAGAGATTTGTAACACTGTTATCAATTTCAAGGTATAATTTTGTCATTTTAGTTAAACAGAGAGTATGAACTCGACATTTTTGAAAATCAAAGGTTAAAGTCGACATTTTACTAAAACACAGTGTATATATGTGTTATTTTCCCTAAAAGAAAGGAAATAATCATGTGCTAGTTATTTGAGGACTTATTTGACAACAAAATGTTTTTCTCATTCACCCCCAAAAATTTCAAAAGCACACGCACCATGTGTTTTACTGCAATAGATTGACTATTTTTCTCATTTTACGTAACTATGTTGCTATAAGAACCAAACCAAAAGAAAGAAGTTGTAACAATAATTGTTGCCCTCTAAATATTCAAGAAAAATAATTGGTAATAAAACCAAAATCTATAGAAGCTCATCAATATTATAGAAAACTCAAGCCGTCACATTAAACAAGCTAGTTGTTTTTGAATCGCATTTATGCATACCATTAAAACAAAAGGCTGGTCACACTCAACAATATAAGTTATGGTTTGCAAATAGAAAATATTAAATTCATGTGGAGGATTTTGAACCACCCTCGAGAAGGGATCTAAAGACAACCTTGAGTTCGTCCCTCGGAGGCAAACACAACTTGACGACCTCATGGCTCACGAGCTCTTCACTCCATCGGCACAATGTCGGAAAGCTTTCTTCGTTTAATATCTCGAGTCCAAAAACGTCTAGGATTGGTTTGAGCCAATAGGCTATGAAATTCCCGGCAATGTCTGCGAGGCCAATGGTTTCGCCTCCAAAGTATTTCTTATCTTTGAGTTCGTTCTCTATGACTTTTAGACACGCGGTTGCTTCTCCCACATTCTTCTCGCGATCTTCTTCCTTGCCCCAACACGCTGTCGATAACGCAGGAAGGCACTGAAAAAGTTGATGTCATGAGTCAAATTAAGCGTAAGGAGTTTTTTTTTTTTTTTTTTTTTTTTTTTTTTTTTTTTAATTTATGATTAATAAAGTAATGTCTTTTGTTAATTTGAAACTAAATAGAAAGCGCAAATATGTTACATCCCAGTGAGGCCATTTCTAAGGTTTGGGAGCTAAAGAAAACTCATAACCTTTGAGACTCCTAGTTAGTTACAAAACAAGTAATTAAGTTTGTGAATTTGACTTAAGTTGCTTGAGTATTTAGTTTTATAAATAATAATAATCCAATAAAAATAAAATGCTATAAAACCGTTGACATATGATCTATTTATACTTGTTCTTAATTTAGGGGCAAAAATACCAATTATATAGTAGTTTAAAGGCTATTTACGCTTAAATGTCCAAAAAAAGACCATAGTGAAATCTAAAATACCAAGTAATGAACACGTATAATTTTAATTTATGGCTTCGAATCACACATGAGACAAAGTTTCCCCTTGAAAAAGGAAGCCTAATAAGTAAAATCTATAATGTATTTCAAAACTATGACTATGAGCCCTACTTTTTTTTTTTTTTTTTACTCTCTTCAATGTTCAATCAATCAAATTAGCTTGTAATCAATCTCATGTAGAAAAATGGTTAATTTCATATACCAAATCACCCGAAATCAAGTTGTAAAACATCAAAACATATTCAAGTTTGCTAACTAAGCAAAAGGGATTATAGGAAATTCAAGCTTAGTTTTCAACATACTTACCTTTTCATCAATGAAGTGAGCCCAAAAGCGTGCCTTAGCTCTTTCAAAAGGGTCTTTAGGAAGAATGGGATAGTTCGGCCAAGTCTCGTCGATGTATTCAACAATGACAAGAGACTCAGCGATAGCTCTTCCGTTGTGAACCAAAACCGGGATTTTCTTGTGAACCGGATTGTATTTCAGAAGCGAAGCACTCTTATTAGACAAGTCTTCTTCAAAATATTTGTAGTCAACGCCTTTAAGCTTCAGTGCTATTTCCACTCTCCGACTAAAAGCGCTAGCCCAAAAGCCGTACAGTTTCACTTCTTCACTCATTATGAATATGAACCCAACTCTCTACTCTTCAACTATCTTGATTGAACCCTTATATATACATACATATCATACACATTCATTATATGTATGTATAGTTGTATACGCGTTATTGGGGTTTGATTAGTTTTTTATTGTCTTCGCGTACGTCATCACGGATGTAATGAAATTGAATGGTGAAATGAATCTGGATAATGTTAATGGAAAGTCAAACGAGACAAACTCCACGGTTATCAAAATCCATATGTGATAACGTTAAGGACCATTACGTTATGTCAGCCTAATATTAATTGAGCCTACACTATCGCAAAATTGTATAAATTATTGGATGTTATGGCGTAAATAGTTTATGCTATTTTAGTCAATTAACCTATTTTTTGAATTTTTTTGGTCCCTGACCTATTCATTTTTTTTTTTTGGTTTCTTAAGAAAAAATAATTAATTTTTCATATAATAAAATTCAACGCATAAACTAATTAAATAAAACATATATACACTCGAAACAGTTTAACTTTATGGACCACATTTCATATTAGTCGTTAGGTTATATAATATCAATTTATATAAAATTTTAACGGTCATTATTTTATTATATGAAAAATTATACTAATAAGTCACTTGAAACATAATCCTCAATATTATGTCATCTTCTACGGATAATCCCTTTCCCGTTCTCTCTCTAGAAACGCTTTTCTCCCACACAGGCCTAGGGTTTCAAGCTTTCTTCTAACCCCCCCTGGGTGTCTGGTCGCCGCCGCTGGTCTTACCAACGGTGTGCCTCCGACCCGGGGGGAGTTGTACCCCCAATGGGTTTTATTTTTATAGCTCAAATAAATCTTCCCTCTCTTGTTTCTACTCTCCGGCGCCCGGTCATCTCTCCCGCTTGTCCATTGCCGGTTGGCCTTCGCCGGCAAAGTTTCTTGGCCACGCCGAGGTCGCTCTTCTCTAGCTGGGTTTTTTTTGCAGGTCGCCGTGGTGATGCAGAGCCGCGGATCCTTCCGATGGGTGGACCTAAGATGGTCCCGCTGGTGAACCCCGCCGCCACCGGAGATACCATCGTGGTGGCCGCCATCCCCGAAGACCTGAGCTCTTCTCCGTCCCCGGATCTGGAGAAGGACCTTTGGCGCTCTGCCTCGAAGTCTCTCACCGGCCGTCGTCTTCATCAAGTACAGAAGATCCTCGTTGTGGCTTTTTTCTCCTTAGATCGGCGCCTTTTGGCACCGTCGCTGCCCCCGACGGGCTGGACAGTCAGTTGCCGACTTGTCACCTGTGATTCCGCTCTCTTTGGTGGTGTTTCGCCCCTGTTTGTTCGCGCCGATACCGGTTCCACTGTTCGCCGCGGTGAGGGTCTTTTTGCTATCAAACGTAGGCCACCAACACCAATCCTTTCTTTCGGCTCTAGGGGGTCGTTCCTGTATGGGGTAGCTAGTGATTTGTGGGTTCATGATGGGTTCTGGGGGATGATTCTTAGATGGTGGGGCTTTTTTGGTTTCTGTTGTAATTCAGTTTTTAGATGGCTTGTTAGTAGCCTAGACTTTGTTGGTCTGTCCACCATTCTTGGGTGGTTTTGGTGTCCTAGAGATGTTTTTGACTTCTTTAGGATGTTTAGTTCGAGTCCTCTGTTGGTATTTTGGTGGTGCAGGTTCTCGAACGTCTTCCTCTATGACGAGAGGTCCTCGAGCGTTTTGGTTCATCCTTTAACCTCGAAGGGTAATTGGAAAGAGTCATTATTGTGCTCGATTGATAGTGTGATCGATCTTCCTCTTGTCGGAAGTCCACACATGATGTGCGTTCAATTGTTGCTAGTTTTGAATCTCTATCGTTTTGGGGATTTTTTCTTCTTTGATAGAAGATATTCGAAATTTGTACTTTTGGGTAATATACCCTCTCTCTAATAGAAGCCTCGAGCTATCTTTCAAAAAAAAAAAAAAAGTCACTCGAAACGTTAAATTTATTATTTAATCAAAGCTTCAAGTTTGTTTAAAAAATAATTAATAATTTACATATGATTTTTTTAGATCAATAAGCATTTACCATAAAATCTTTAGTAATGATTTCGGACGAAAATGTTTTAATAGCGACATTTGGATTTTTTTTTCGATCTCTACGTTCTTGACAGCCCATTATCTGCTTTTTAAATGCTTGTATAGCAAATATTTTGACCTTTTGTAAAAAAGGAGTATACTTGGCTGATTCATTAAGCCATTAATCAATTTGTCCGTCCTCACAGTACTCGCTAGATACCAAAATTAATCAATATAATAAACGAGTAAAATAGGCTACAAGATTTCAATTATTTTTACAAAAAATCAGGAAAATAGCCAATTTAAACGTTTGATATTGCTAAATAGCCAACATTTGATTAATCTCATGTAAATAGTCATAATTGATGACGTGCCTTAGTATATGGCAGTTGCTAATAAATACATGAAATTTGTTATTTACCTAATATTTACCAAACGTTAACTATTTAACAATAATAAACGTTTAAGTTGCTTATTTTCTTAATGAACCCTTATTTTTAACATGACGATTTGAAGGCGAATATGAGAAGAAGAAGAATTATATATATATATATATATATATATATATATATATATATATATATATAGAGAGAGAGGCGAAAACCAGGTGTGAACTTTTTTTTTAATTGCTCTCAGCTTCCTGATGAGCCCTCCCCTGTCTGTGAGCTTTTCTCACCCTGAAAATCACTCTCAAATGAACCCAAACGCTAGCCCAATCCCTCCCCCTAATGTAAACCACCTCGTCAACCAAACCGCTTCGCTCAGGATGGACGAAGAAGAATGGGATGACACTCTTCGCGGCTGTGGATCTCGCTCGGCGGCACATCCCCGATCCTCTGCAGCGGTTGGTAAAGTTATTGCCCCGCGCATAGGAACCCTCAAACTTCTCATAACCATCATTTCCCGTCTATGGTGGGGAGAACCGACTTGGCGCTCGAAACTCCTCGACAAATCTGACGGCGTTTTCTTCATTGGGTTCGAATTCTCCGACACCAAGCAGCGCGCTCGACTTCTTGAAAAAGGCCCGTGGTGCTTCACTGGTGGTGTTCTCCTCCTCGAGCCCTGGCCGGACTCGGAGCGCTGGGAAGACTGTGCTTTCACCTCCGTCAACCTCTGGACCCGCATCCATGGTGTTCCACTCCAAGCCCGAACTGAGAAAAACATCACCAGATTAGCCTGCTCCGGAGGCGACATTTCTGAGCTGAAATGGGACATTTCTTTCTGTTCTATCCTCAAGGATTTCTTCAGGTTCAGAATGAAGCATAATCTATCAAAGCCCATATTTCCAGGTCGCTATATCCCGATTGCAGGAAAGAATTTCTGGATTTCTTTCAAATATGAAAAATTACCTTTTCTTTGCTATGGCTGTGGTATTATCGGCCATGACCTCGCCTCCTGCTCAGTCCCGGCAATCACTGTCCCCGACTCGTCCGGAATTCCTCGCCATGTACTCGGACCCTGGCTTCGATCAGAAATGGCACGCATCTCCTGCTTCGATGCACCGGAAGCCGCGTCAACCTTCACGCCGGAACCCCCAAACCGCCGCGAGCCATCCTCTCCGCCGATAGCACCTCCACAGCACCACTCGCCGGAAGCTTCTCCACAGAATCACTCACCGACAGAGCCATCGCAGAATCACTCGCCGGAAGATTTTTTGCCGAATTCCTCGCCGAAAGCTTCGCAGCTGATCTCGCGTGCCAATCCCATCTTTTCCGCGACCTGTTTCAACCCCGGATTCTCCGAGTCTTCAGCCATAACTCCAGGAAATCGCGCGCCTTCTTCCTCGGATTCATCAATCCCGCAATCCCTGGCCCTCCTTCAAAGCGTTGACGAACGCTCTCCCTCCCCAAAAAATCGCGCTGTAGCTGACTCAGGAAGCCCTTCTGACCCTGGGCCTGGGAAGCCCATTATGTTGCTGGAAGAATCTAAGGGAGCTGGGCCTCTTGGGCTTGCAATCACACCCTCAACTGAACAGAAAGCCCATGGGAAAAAAATCCTTATTCCTGATATGGCCCATACCCGCCCCAAGTCTGTTTTCGGCCCAGTTCCTCTGCTGGTCGACTCGTCTACTAAGAAACGTAGGCTGTTATCAGGGGAAGCTACGATTTGCACCCAACTCGGCCAAACCAAGACTTCTCGTTCTCAGCGGAAATACAAAACTGTAAAAGGGAGGCGTGAAGAAATTAAGGACGCTAAAGACCTCATTGAAGTCATGGTTTTTGAATCATCGGGCTTAAACATCCCAAAAAATAATGGTTCTTTGGTGAACCAGCCAACAAGCTAGTTCTCCTTTTTCGGAGGGCGAGGGAGGAATCCCGTCAGATGTATCTCGACATCTTTGGTACTGTTTGTCTCTCAGGAGTTTTAGTTTTCCTTTCGATTACTTCGTGCTCTTTATCTAAACAGTATCAACTATTTGTAGGAGTTTATCTCCGCTCGAAATTCTGTATTTCTGTCTTTATCAAAATCATCAATAATACAGTTTTCGTTTTCAAAAAAAAAAAAAAAATATAGAGAGAGAGAGAGAGAGAGAGAGAGAGAGAGAGAGAGAGTGAATAATTGATTTATTGCGTGTATAAGTTAATAAAATGGAATCCCAAGACTTTAGCCATGTGATTTTTTTTATTCACATCTAACGAAACATGGACTAGTAAGCATAATTGTTAGTTCGAAGAAGAAAGGGAAATATGGATGCACCGTTTATATATGTTAATGAATGGATTATAAAATTAATCAAATTTGGGCTAAATTCCAAAATCCATATTTTTGATTGATTAGTTTGTTACATTACCCTTATAATATCGAAATACTTTACCTCGTGATTTTGTGACAATTTTTAAAATTATATGTTCATTATTTTTGTGGTGTTTTGAACCAGGATTTTAAATGTCAGCGACTTTCGCCGATTTTCGGCGGCAGCGCCGGTGTCGTCCACTAAACGACCAAAGAAAGCTATGTTGTTGTTTTTCTCGTTCTAACTTCGCCGACAACGACACGATGTTCGACAAAAAAATGGCCGCTGGTGTTCGTTCGTTTTAATGAAAAAAATCATTTATATTCATGGGGTTTTGAAGAAAGTCGAGAGAAACGGTGGAGACGGACAATTTTCGGGCTCTCCTTCAGAGCGATGGAGACGAACTCTAATCTGGCGACAATCGGACGTTTCTCTTTCGTTTCGACACGGCGGAGTACAAACTTTACACGATTTCAGCGACAATCAACGAATTTCTTCCTAATTTCAGGTTTGTTGTCATTTTTTTTTATGTTGTTGAAAGTTTATGAAGTCTGATCTAAATCGGATAAACAACTAGGTCAAAACATTTAATGGGCTTTTTCTGTACTGGGCTTTATTATTTTTTTCTTGTTGTAGCCAACTCTTATCTTATAACGTTAATATTGTTTAGCTAATTTTCAATGTCACCAATGACATAATACTTTTACGATCATACATATATCTCAGTAGTTTTTGTTTTGTTTTGTCTGTAACTAATAATCAAGTAATAATCAAACAACCACTCTTGTCTTATTGTAATATTTTCAATGGTATATTAATGTTCAACTAATATAAAACTTTGTTTTTATTGAATGTTATCATAAACGTCATTCATATTTTAAGAAACACACATATTTTACAAATTAAAAATTAAAGATATAGGTATTTATGTATAATAATGTTCAAGTATTATAAAACTTTGTTTTTATTGAATGTTATCATAAACATCATACGTGGTTTAAGAATCATATAGTTTACAAATTAAAAATTAAAGATATAGGTATTTATGTATATATATATATTTTTATCACATTTTTTTCCGTTCGGTTTTTCATCGGCTTGTCGGTTTTTCATGGAAAACGACATTTGAATACGGTAAATCAATTTCCATTTTTCACATGTTTTCCGTTCGATTTTCCATCGGCTTGTTGACTTTTCGTAAATCAAAAGACTCGAAATGGTGTCGAAAACGGCATTTCGAACTTTGTTTTGAACTAGACTTTAAAAATCTTAATATTTTCGTTTTATAAGAATTTATTATTTATTTTTCGTTTTATAAGAATCTTAATATAAATATTGTTTTAGTTAGTTTAACAAATTTTGGGAGTTTTGTATGAAAGAAAAAAAAAATACATTTGGAATAATATTCGTTGCCCTCTAGAAATTGCAGCAATTATTCAAAAATACCAAATCATAACAAGAGACGTTTATTAATACCATAGAGAAGTGAAAAGTCAAGTACAACATAACAAACAAGGTACATATAGTGATTTATTTGGACCACATTTGTTCATACAAAAACGGTCACTTGGAGGAATTCGAAGCACCCTCGATGCGGGCTCGAAAGATAGCCTTGAGCTCGTCCCTCGGAGGCAGACATAGCTTGACGACCTCGTGGCTCACGAGCTCTTTGCTCCATCGACATAGCTCGGGAAAATTCTCTTCATTTAAGATCTCGATTCCGAAGAGCTCTTGGATTGCTCGGAGCCAATAGGCGACGAAATTCCCCGCGATGTCTGCGAGGCCGAGGGTCTCGCCTCCAAAGTACTTCTTGTCTTTGACTTCGTTCTCTAGGACTTTCAAAAGCGTTGTCGCTTCTGAAACGTTCTTCTCGCGATCTTCTTCCTTGCCCCAACACGCTGTCCACAGCGTGGGAAGGCACTGGAAAGTAATTGAGGCTTTAGAGTTGGATGAGAATATCATAATTAATTTAATTTATTTTGTTTATTAAAGAACATGTGCTTGGTTAGAATAATAAATCAAATTAGAAATTAAACTTGTGCTACGTCCTAGTGAGGGTTCCTTCCTAAGAATTTAGGAGCTTAATTAATAAAAAAAATTAATAACTTGATCCCTAGATCGTTATAAAAGCGAGCTATTTCTGTTTGTGAGAACATACTACTTCCCCGGAGTTTTGTTTTGTTTTTTGTTTTTTTTGTTTTTTTGTTTTTTTTTTTAGGCAGTGGGGATTGAACCAACGACCTCCACACAGGAGGTGGTGTGGAATTACCACTAGGCTATCCTAGGTACCACTACTTCCCCGGAGTTTTAAAATTCATATTTTTGTTGTTAACTTTATGATATTCTTTTCAGTTTAGTCCAAATTTCTACGATTTTATTAATTTAAAATGATAATTTTACATCTCTATCTTTAATGGTCTATAAAAAATATAATTTAATTATAGAGAAGTTCCACTGCATAATTAATGACAATTCTACCCACTACCATACAATATATGTTTCAAGTTATTGTTCAAATAAAAGAATACTCGAGCCAATTTAGAACTCACAAGCCCAGTGAACTATTAACTATTTTTTTTTATTTCGTAAAATAACGGATGTCTATAATTTTTCTAGAAAGTTATTTCGTAAATTATATTTCTTGATGTTTACAGGTTTGTTTTTCTAGTTTATTTTATTCGGCTTGATCCAGCTTTTTTTATTATTTATTTTTATTTTTATTTTATTTTTTATAAACAGTTTCATTTAGAATTTTAAGGCTTCTTTATAATTTCAATTTAAAATACCGATATTTGTGAATTTTTTTGAAAGTCAATATTCATAGAATGATCAGCAATAGCATAAACTAAAACTAAACAAGGATATGGCGAAATTTCCTCCTTAATCAAAGAGACCCAAATTAAGCTCGAAATTAACCAGTAATAAACCCGTACTGTCAAAACCCAAAATATAAACTTTAAAAGTTAAGCCTAAACTAAAATTTAACTCCGGATCCTCTCTGTTTTTTTTTTTTTGGTGTCTTCCCCATCGAAATGAATCATGTTATCATTTTATTAAATTAATAATTGATATTTATTTAAAAATAAAATAATATAATTAAATTAATTTATTTTGATCGGAAACCAGTACCTAAAGTCCTACGTAGTTTTCAACGCAAAATGATTAAATTAATATACATTCATTAAGCTCGAATTTTTTTGAAAGTCAATATTCATAGAATGATCAGCATAAACTAAAATTAAACAAGGATTTGGCGAAATTTCCTCCCAAGTCAAAGAGACCCAAATTAAGCTCGAAATTAAATAGTAATAAACCCGTACTGTCAAAACCCGAAATATATAAACTTTAAAAGTTAAGCCTAAAACTAAAATTTAACTCCGGATCCTCTCTGTGTTTTTTTTTTTCAAATCAAAATGAATCATGTTATCATTTTATTAAATTAATAAGAATTGATATTTATTTAAAAATAAAATAATTTAATTAAATTAATTTATTTTGATCGGAAACCAGTACCTAAAGTACTACGTAGTTTTCAACGCAAGATGATTAAATTAATTAAATTAAATTAAATTAATATACATTCATTACCTTTTCATCAATGAATCGAGCCCAAAAGCGTGCCTGAGCTCTTTCAAAGGGGTCACTGGGAAGAATGGGACAGTTTGGCCAAGTCTCGTCAATGTATTCAACGATGACAAGAGACTCAGCGATGGCTCTTTCGTTGTGGACCAGAACCGGGACTTTTTTGTGAACCGGGTTGTATTTAAGAAGCCATGGACTCTTGTTAGTCAACTCTTCTTCAAAGTATTTGTAGTCAACGCCTTTCAGCTTCAGTGCTATTTCCACTCTCCGGCTAAAAGGGCTCGCCCAAATACCGTACAGCTTCACTTCTTCACTCATCATGAACCCAAAAAAAAAAAAAAACGTGCTCTACTGTGTTGAGATCTTGGACTGTTTATATAGTCGTTTATTGGGCTTTGATTAGTTTTTCTTATGCGTCATTGCTGATATAATATGTTAAGGCAAGTCAAAGAATACCTACTCTCTCCATTTATCAAGACAAACAACGTACATAATGACGTGTAGAGCATGTCCTATGTATGTTTAAAATACTATAAAGTTGAGCCACGCGGTTGAAAGATTACTATCACAAAATGTTTGGAACTACGCAGGCTATTATAATATTTTCGTGTTCTAGATCGTACCTCGTTCTATGGGTACTGAAATTGGAATTTTCGTGTTCGCTCTCCACAATAAAAAGTGGTACTGAAATTTTGTTTGGAAATTCTATTTATATTTTGGGGTATTTTTAATTCTTTTTTCGAAAGTTAAGAGTATATTTTAAAATCTTTCATGAATTTTTATTTTATTTAATGTTCAGAAATTTTTTTCTTTATATTAAATGAAACTATATACAATAAAAAAGTCAAAACATGTTTACGCCAAAAAAAAAAAAATGTAAAATGGTTTGCCGTCGTTTTCACTTAAAGAGGAAAATAATAGTCGAATGACAAACACAGATAAGAAGCTCTTCTCGCCAAGCTACGAGCCAGTGTCCCATAACGAGAACCTCTTCTCGCCAAGCAGGCTGATAAGTGCATTTCATATACATGATAAATTTATCGTGAACTATTAAATCGAAACGAGTGTTTAGTTTTTAGTTTTCTTTATTTTTATAGGTGTTTAATGAGTTACGAGGCTTTTTTAGGATAATTGAACAATTTTGGGGTTCAAGATTTTTCGGACAAGTTAGAGAGAAATAAGAAACACAGCGTCGTTTTCTGCATGATTTTGAGATTTTAAATTAAATATTTTGGTTAAATCATTTCTAGTACTAATAAATAAAAGTTCCATCAGGTATATAGCCACATTTACAGTTTGACATTGTTAAATAACCAACGTTTCGTAAATCTTAGGTAAATAGCCATTTCTATATATTTACAAACGGAAATATTAGGTAAATAGCCACTTTCATGTATTAGGCCACGTCATTTTTATGCATATTTATCTAAAATTTACGAAACGTTGTCTATATAGTAATCACAAACGTTTTAGTTGGCTAGTTACATAATTTTTTATTAAATAAATATTTCTCTTAACTTTTAAACGAATATTTATTTGCAAAAATTAGACATCAAATCAAGAAATCGTTGTATTGTCGACCTTATTTCAATTTTCACAGTAATGTCATAATAATAAATCGTTTTTCCTAAAAAAATTATTAATCCAAAGTAAATCATTTATATGTAACAAAAATGGACTACCTAGTTGTCGAAGTCAAAGTCGGTGGTGGAGGAGTAGTCAAATGTGATAACAACAATTTATTAAGTGGTGTGCTATTTTTTAAGATCCATTAAGTGTATAATCACACTTTGAAATTGCTATTTAGCTAATGTTTGGTAAATATTTGATAATTCGAAACCTCAATTAGGTGACGTGCCCGATGGCCAATAATGGCCCCCATTTGAAGAAATTTTCAATGGCCAATGACCAGATTAAAGAAGTTCTCACTGGATACTGACATATTTCCCATTAGAATTATTATTAGTTTAAATTGTGTTAAGATAATTTCACCCACACAAGTGAACATCTCATCTAGTCAAGTAATATAGTGTAACAAATATGACTATCGTACCAAGAAAATTAGCAAATATCAGAGTGAACTACTTTAACTAGTAATTCGAATTAAGTCTATGGTAGTTGAGATATTGACAAATAGACAATTTGATCCCACAAGTAAACTCGAAACCTCAATTAGGTGACGTGCCCGATTGCTAATAATGGCCTCCATTTGAAGAAATTTTCAATGGCCAATGACCAATTCAAAGAAGTTCTCACTGGATACTGATATATTTCCCATCAGAATTATTATTAGTTTAAATTGTGTTAAGATAATTTCACCCACACAAGTGAACTTCTCATCTAATCAAGTAATATAGTGTAACAAATATGACTATCGATCCCACGAAAATTAGCAAATATCAGAGTGAACTACTTTAACTAGTAATTCAAATTAAGTCTATGGTAATTGAGATATTGACAAATAGACAATTCGATCCCACAAGTAAACTCAAAAACTTTTCGTAAATGGGATCGGGCTTTTTCCACTCCTCAATTAGGTGACGTGCCCGATGGCCAATAATGGCCCCCATTTGAAGAAATTTTCAATGGCCAATGACTAATTCAAAGAAGTTCTCACTGGATACTGACATATTTCCCATCAGAATTATTATTAGTTTAAATTGTGTTAAGATAATTTCACCCACACAAGTGAACATCTCATCTAATCAAGTAATATAGTGTAACAAATATGACTATCGATCCCACGAAAATTAGCAAATATCAGAGTGAACTACTTTAACTAGTAATTCGAATTAAGTCTATGGTAATTGAGATATTGACAAATAGCACAATTCGATCCCACAAGTAAACTCGAAACCTCAATTAGGTGACGTGCCCGATGGCCAATAATGACCCCCATTTGAAGAAATTTTCAATGGCCAATGACTAATTCAAAGAAGTTCTCACTGGATACTGACATATTTCCCATCAGAATTATTATTAGTTTAAATTGTGTTAAGATAATTTCACCCACACAAGTGAACATCTCATCTAATCAAGTAATATAGTGTAACAAATATGACTACCGTACCAAGAAAATTAGCAAATATCAGAGTGAACTACTTTAACTAGTAATTCGAATTAAGTCTATGGTAATTGAGATATTGACAAATAGACAATTTGATCCCACAAGTAAATTTGAAACCTCAATTAGGTGACGTGCCCGATGGCCAATAATGGCCCCCATTTGAAGAAATTTTCAATGGCCAATGACCAATTCAAAGAAGTTCTCACTGGATACTGACATATTTCCCATCAGAATTATTACTAGTTTAAATTGTGTTAAGATAATTTCACCAACACAAGTGAACATCTCATCTAATCAAGTAATATAGTGTAACAAATATGACTATCGATCCCACG
Organism: Urtica dioica subsp. dioica; assembly: GCF_054948205.1. Classification (NCBI taxonomy): domain Eukaryota; kingdom Viridiplantae; phylum Streptophyta; class Magnoliopsida; order Rosales; family Urticaceae; genus Urtica; species Urtica dioica. Next base: position 51,790,597 of record NC_142757.1, on the reverse strand, counting down.
AAAATGAGCAAATATCAGAGTGAACTACTTTAACTAGTAATTCGAATTAAGTCTATGGTAATTGAGATATTGATTAATTAAATAAAAACACGCAAAATTAAAATGGGTTTAAAATATGAGATAAAGTAAGGCCAAACCGACTACATCGATGCTTATTTATTGTGACGACCCGACTTTTCGGACCGTCTTACTTATCCTACTTTTTAAACTTTAGAAAACTTGGAGGATTTTTTTTTTAAACCCATCGAAACAAGGGGAACCAAAACTTTAAAGATCTTAAAAAGAAATAAAACATTAAGAAAAATTAAGATCACATTTAAAACAAATTAATTAGAAAAATACTTAACCAAAATTGAAAAATATGAAATACTAATTTTAAAATAAAAATAGTAGCGAACTATTAAAACATAATCCAAGATATAAAACTTAACCAAAATATAAAACTCTTTAAAACTTCGACATAAATGAAAATAAAAACCTTTAAAAATTATTTCTTAAAAACTCGTAGCGGAAGACTTATTTCTTAATAACGAAAACAAAACTTTAAACTTTATTTCTTAATAACTCGTAGCGGAAGACTTAATTCGTGAATGGAATCCATGACCCAACCCTCTCGCTATCGACGCCGCTAGTCCGTCCTGCTCAGTTTCTTGTAAGATGTTTACCTACAACACAGACGTATATTTTTTTCGAAGAGATGAGCTTACGCTCAGCGAGAATAATATAAAGCTCACAAAATAAAAAGAGTAATGCAATGCATGAACCGGTTATTAGTATTTTAAAACTAAACGGTGACTTGATCCTTTTTTTTTTCTTGATTCTATCAACTTTTAATTCGGGGTGCCCCTAGGGTAGTCGTACCTATTTCAGTGCACACTTTAGAGACGAAGATATGGGGTTGCAAGGTCCCACACTTCGTTCTATCTTATAAACTTATTAGGGCCTCGGCCCGAGAAATTTCCCCATTTGGGCCCGTAAGTCGGCTCGAGAAATTCTTCTTAAGACCTCCGTAGCTCGAGACGGTACGACTCTCTTGCTTATCTTTATCTTTTCACTTTTTTTTTGGTTACATGCACGAATGACGTATGACATACAATAAACATGATAACATGACTAGAAAAAGTACATGATATAAGTAATCTAATTTATAACATATCATCACATAACATACCATACCATATCATATCATCACAAAACATACCATACCATATCATATCATCACATAACATACCATATCATACCATATCATATGATCATAAACTCAGCATATCATAACACACATATGTCAAACAATCAAACAATAACAAATTCAAAAAAATATTATAAACTCATTCAGATCAGATAATACTTAATATATTTTTGAACTAATCTGTGTTGTAGTGAGATTATTCTCACATTCGTTTCGGAAATTACGACCGTTGGTCGATGACGGCTCGAGAAAACTAGATGGGTCGAAAAAGCTACGCGACTCGGAACCTAATCGATGGAAAAAAAATTATTAAGCTACTGTTGAAGAAGTTCTAAAGACAACTCAGGTTCTGAAAATTTTCAAAAACGACTTTCAAAGTGAAATTACCAAAATACCCTTGGCTATTAGGGTTTCGGTGAAAAATTAAAACTCTGAGAAAACTTCTGTAAAAATTACAGTACGTATAAAACATAATTTGAATCACTTTTTGTAAAGGCATCACGGCCAAAATAAGTTTTTAACTATTTATTAAAAATAAAAGAAGTGCTAAAATCTAACTTTAAAATTTTTGTCAAAAACTGTCTGCGCACCGTTTTGAAAATAATCAGAAAATATTCTGTATTTGATAAAAATATTTTTCGATTAAAGGGTTAGATAGAGCGAATTTAAACCTAAATTTTTCAAAAAGAATCAACGCAAAACCAAATTTGTTGAATCCACAGTAAACGTTTAAAGTCTGAAAATCGGGAATAGGTCTCAGGTCTGTGCACTGATTTAAAAATAATCAGAAAATATTCTGTATTTCATAAAATATTTTTCGATTAAATATTTAGATAGAAGACACTTAAATCTAACTTTTCCAAAAAGAATCGATGCAAAATAACAATTTTTGAAACCACAATAAGTGTTTTAAAAATGATTTTGATAGAATCCGAACCAAAACTTTATTTTGATCTATAAACTCTTTTAAAAAATAAAACAACAAACACATAAGAAATTAATTTGAGAAGACCAAAATAAATCAAAATAAAGTGTTTGTTGTTAAGATCTTTAAAGTTTTGGTTCCCCTTGTTTCGATGCGTTTAATAAAAAATCCTCCAAGTTTTCTAACGAATTTTCTAAAGTTTAAAAAGTAAGATAAGTAAGACGGTCCGAAAAGTCGGGTCGTCACACCTGTTGTGCGGCTAACGCTGCTTGTAGCTCGCTAACCATTGGATCTGGAACGCGCCTCGATGACGAGCTCTCGTCCTGAGCCTGAGTCAAGAGATACGAGGATATCGGGATCGAGGGACCTATCCCGACATACCAATCTTGACGTTGCCCGAGAATAGTATCCATCGCATACTGCTCCACCTGGTCTATGTCAAACGTTTGGCCTGACTCCGCTGCTTGTTGCTGAATATCCTCGACTTGAGTTCTAATTCGCGCCTTCAAACATATTTTTCTTATTTAAAGTTACTATTTCATTTCATGTTGAATCAACTAAACCAAACTAATCACAAATTCATTAATTTAATTTTAACCTAAACTTAATTTTATACTAAACATGTCACAAAGTATCAAAACGTACATGTCACAAAACACAATTAAAACTTAATTTTAACCTAAACTAATCAAATTATTAAACATGTGAAATTATCAATTACAATTACTAATCAATTTCAAAGTAGCATATTACAATTACAATTTTAATTTCATTAACTAATCTTAAACTAAACAACCTATTCATGTAATTAGTAGACTAATTACAATTCCTAATTGCTAAATTACAATAAATCAAAACTATTTAAAACAAAACAAATTTAAACTAAACACTAACCTAAGCATATTACTATATCACAAACTATATCAAAACATGTCAAAAAATAATGAAAACTTAATTTTAACCTAAACTAATCACATTATTAAACAATTGAAGATATCATATTAATACTAATTAAGTTACAATCAATTTAAACTTTTAACCTAAACTAATAGAATTATTAAACTTAACCAAATTACTAAAAATGTGAAATTATCAAATTAATACTAATTAAGTTACACATTAAAACTAATCTAATCCAATTAAAATTACTTAACACAATATACAAATTAATTCCTAACACATATAAACTAAACACACAATATACAATATACTAATTACACATATATACAATATACAATAAACTCTATACAATATATATATATATATATATATATATATATATATATATACAATATATACATACTGAAACAGAAAAAAAGGACTAACCTGCCTGCGCCGGAGAGGCAGCAGGCCACGACGGAGACACGGACAACGGCGCTGCAGAGACTTGGCAGCGGGGGGCTGAGCGCACGGCGAGGTTCGGAGGCGCTCGGGACGAGGCTGTGAGGCATATATATATATATACAATATATACATACTGAAACAGAAAAAAAGGACTAACTTGCCTGCGCCGGAGAGGCAGCAGGCCACGACGGAGACACGGACAACGGCGCTGCAGAGACTTGGCAGCGGGGGGCTGAGCGCACGGCGAGGTTCGGAGGCGCTCGGGACGAGGCTGCGAGGCAGGGAGAAAGAGAGACATCCTGAGTTTAAGCAACAACAATTTCAGTGAGTGAGAGAGAGAGAAATACCGGTGGAGAGGTCGCAGAAGGGCCGACGGCGGAGAAATACCGGTGGAGAGGTCGCGTGGCGGAGGTCGTGGTCTCAGAGAGAGAGAGAGAGAGAGAGAGAGAGAGAGAGAGCTGTAAGAGAGGTTTTGGGGTGGCTTTAATGGTTGTGGAGAGGCGTTGGTGGTTGTGAAGGTCGTTGTAGTGGTTTGTGGTGGTGGAGAGGCCGGAGAAGAGTAGAATCGCGAGAGAGAGCTTTTTTTTAAAAACGGCCGAATACAGTGGAGAAGACGAAGTGCAGAAGATTTGATTTTATAGAAAAACCTAAATTATAGGTGTGACTTTGTCGGATCCGATGATTCTTTCCTGTGCGATTAGTCGCACCCGATAACTTATCCGGTGCGACTAGTCGCATCGGATGATATTAAAAAAAAATTAAATCAGAAAGCCACGTCATAACTGAATGAAAAAATAAGGGAGAGAATTTGTCCGCTTAAAATTTTAAACAATCAGGTGCGACTTTGTCGCACTTAATTTTTTTTTTAACTATCTGGTGCGAAAAGTCGCACCTGATACTCAAAAGAAAAAATAGTTTAAGCGAAATTTTTTGGACTTCTGGTTGACATACTGGTGCGACTAGTCGTACCCGAAAGTCATTTAGATGCGACTAGTCGCATCTAATAGTCATGCGCATCAGAAAACCAAATTTGTAGTAGTGAATATTAAAGTAATAATAAAAAAGCATACGAGAAAGTTCTCACTGTTGCCTAGGGCGGCGCAAAAAAACCGGTAAAACCGTAAATCGGACCGAACCGTTGGTTTTTTAGGCCGCTGGTCCGGTTTTAAACGGTTTAAAATTTCACCGGTCCGGTCTGGTCCAATTTGAACCTTTAAACAGTCCGATCCGGTCTAAAAAGTCTAAACCGCGGTTTACACCGGACCGGACCGGAGCGGTTAGTATTTAAATAAATAAATTAATAAAAAAATATGTATAAAACGGTCCGGTCTAAGACGGTGCGGTCTAAAGCGGTCCAAAACGGTCTAAAAGAAAACCGGACCGGTTATTATTTAAGAAAAATATAAATTAAAAATAGGCTAAAATAAAACGGCCGGTTGAAAACGGTCTAAAACGATCTAACGGTCCAAAACGGTCCGATCTAAAACGGTTTAAACCGGACCGGACCGTTGTAATCGGTTCGGTCCGGTCCGACTTTTTTTTCTTATTTGTTTCGGTCCGATTTAATTTTCTTAAAACCGTTTATACCGGTTTGGTTTGATTTTTTGACCGGTTTTACACCGGATTGGACTGTGCACACCCTACAATTGCCCATAGTGTCGCAACAAGAATGTCGAAATCAGAGAGAGAGAGAGAGAGAGAGAGAGAGAGATCTTTATCAAAACGTAAGCGAATCGGACAGTTTTGTACGCACAAGCAAAAAAAATCTTGTATATAATATGAAAATGTAAAATGACGATAGATGTGGAAAAACACAGAAGATTAATTAAGTTATAAAAGAAGAGGATTACAAAAAAAAAAGTAAAGAGAGAGAGAGAGAGGGAGAAACTTTTGTTCCACGTTTGGAATATTACACATATATATTATTTTATATTATATATATATATATATATTCAGCTTTTACATATCGTCTGATTCAGTGGCGGACCCACGTTGAAGGCCCAAGAGGCCTGGGCCCCCTCCAAAAAAAAAAAAATTCAGGCTTAATTTTTTTTTTTTTTTTTTTCCGGCCAAAATTCAGTTTTGGCCCCCCCGCCACCCCCCCCGCCTTCCGAGTCTGGATCCGCCACTGGTCTGATTGGAGAAAAGTATCATGGCTCTCTCTCTCTCTCTCTCTCTCTCTCAAAAAGTTGGTTCAATAATTTGGGGCCAAAAATAAAATATGAGGCTTTAAATAATAATTTATTTTATTATGACTAAAATTTAGTTAAGTTTGAGACATTAAAAGTTATAAACCATATCAAATTAATTAGGAAAAAAAAAAAATCTACAGAAACAATTATAAAGGTTTTATTTACGAAGATTTGCTCAAGGGCGTGACCGTTTCAAAAAATTTTACGAGCAAATAGTCATAAAATTTTAGAGTGGGGGATAGATTTGATAAATAAATAAAATTTAGAGAATAGGTATTCATAAACATTAAATCATCTGAAAATCACAAGTATGGTCGCCAATAAAATGTAAAGAGAGAATTATTAGAGCAGAGCTACGTGGCGCTCAAAAGGGTTGAATTCAAAATGTCATATAAGTTTTGTTAAAATATTTTATAGTGATAGTGATAGGATTATAATAGTCAATAAAGAAGTAATAACAATATCTGTCGCACTGTGTGTTACATAGCATAACCTAGTGGTAATTCCACACCACTTCTTGTGTGAAGGTCGTGAGTTCAATCACCACTGCAACAAAGCCGCCTTAAAAAAAAAAAATATCTGTCACACTACCCCCTACACTCAGTCACTACACACATGTTATTCGTGCTTGACTCAATGCACGAAAATTTCGGAGAGAAAAACCATATCAAATTAATTAGGAAAAAACAAATATCTACAGAAACAATTATAAAGGTTTTATTTACGAAGATTTGCTCAAGGGCATGACCGTTTCAAAATACCAAACCACCTAATATATATCACTGTATAATTCGTGCCTGTCTCAGGATATATACATAGCCATAGGTGCCAAAGATATACAAACTTATCACAAGAGACCAACTCTTCTCAATACATTATATACCTCTTTCATATATTTCAGAAACAATAATGGTTTCAAGTTCAACTACAAACAGCACTGACACTGACACCTCTAAGTACATTGCTGAATTCGTGATCAAGAAAGGACTTGGAGTGAAGGGTCTCTCCGAAACCGGCCTCAAAACCCTTCCCACTCAATACATTCAGCCGATGAGAGAGAGGATCGACGTGGACGACGTCGTGGCCGGAGAAGCGATTCCGATCATCGACATGTCGGGTTCGGACGATGAGAAGATTGCGAGCTCGATCTGCGACGCGGCGGAGAGATGGGGCTTCTTTCAGATCGTGAACCACGGCGTTCCTCTCGAGACTCTGGAGAGGGTTCAAGCCGCGACTCACCGTTTCTTCGGGATGCCAGCCGAGGAGAAGAACAAGTATTCGAAGGAGAATTCGGAGTCGAACAACGTGCGATACGGCACGAGCTTCACTCCTCAGGCCGAGAAGGCATTGGAATGGAAGGACTTTCTCAGTCTCTTCTTCGTCTCCGAGGAAGAAGCTTCGGCTTTGTGGCCATCATCGTGCCGGTACGTAACTTCATAAAATTGCATCTCAAAACCAGCTAGCATAAACTCTCATCGTTATAGATTTGAACAAAATAGTCATATGAAAGAAATCGATTACTAAAAAAATCTAAGTTTTATTTATTGGTAAAAAAAAAAATTAAAATTACGTTGTCCAATAAAATTTACAAAAAATTAGAAAAATAGCAAATTTAAACGTTTCATATTGCTAAATAACGAGGGTTTGGTAAATATTAAGTAAATAGCCAATTTTATATATTTACAAACGTAAATATTAAGCCACGTCATCATTTATGGCTATTTATCTAATATTTATCAAACCTTAACTATTTAGCAATTTTCAACGTTTAAGTTGGCTATTTTGCTAAATTACCCTAAAATTTATTATGTACATGTTTAGTACACTTTAATAGACTTTCTGTATTTATCCAATAAAATTAGAAATTGATACCTATTAATACCTTAATAATTATTAAGAAGCTTACTAAACTTTGATATAGAAAAAAAAATTATTTATTTTAGAAGAAATTATATCAAAATAGCCAAATAGCTACTCTCCATTAAAGAAATAGTTTAACGTATGCATATGTCTTCATTATATGATACATGTGTCATGTCTTAGTAATTGATTACTTTTTAATTTTTTTAAAATAATTTGACTAGAATTTCAACGTAGTGGGTTTGAATTGACTATATGTCTAACTCGATCTCCCTTTATTTTAAGTAGTTTTATGTTTGATATTTATTTCCTAAATTTTATTTTTTTTACACCTAGATCCCCTTAAATTTATTATGTACCTCCGTCTTTGATAGCATTACGAACATGAATTTTGGAATATTGACAAATTCATTGCTATTTTCAGGGACGAAGCCATCGAATTCATGAAGAAGAGTGAAGGGGTGACCAAGAAACTACTTGAGGTGCTAATGAAGAGGCTAAACGTGAAAGAAATAGACTCCCAAAAGGAAAACATGCTTATGGGTTCTAAGAGAATCAACATAAACTATTACCCTATTTGTCCGAACCCCGAGCTCACCGTCGGAGTCGGTCGTCACTCCGATGTCTCAACGCTCACAATCCTCCTCCAAGACGGGATCGGAGGACTTTACGTTTGCGACGAGAAGAGAGATAGTTGGATTCACGTCCCGCCGATCAAAGGTTCGCTTGTGATCAATATCGGCGACGCGCTTCAGATCATAAGCAATGGACGGTACAGAAGCGTCGAGCACAGAGTCGCTGCCAATGGAAGCAGCAACAGAATTTCGGTGCCGATATTTGTGAATCCGAGGCCTTGTGATGTCATCGGTCCTTTGCCGGAGATTCTGGCCACGGGAGAGAAGGCGATATATAAGGAAGTTTTGTACTCCGATTATGTCAAGCACTTCTTTAGGAAGGGTCACGATGGAAAAGAAACGGTCGACTTTGCAAAGATATAATAAACAAAATAATAGCAAAATATCCAACTTAAATGTTTGAGTTTAGTAAAATAACTAACGTTTCGTAAATTTTATGTAAATAGTCACTGCATTTTATTTACAAGTGTATTTTTACAAAAATACCCATAAATAAGTTCAATTTTTTTTTTTTGGTATTTATGAATATTTTTGTAAATATACGCTTGTAAATAAGCGCAAATAAAATGCAATGTGACTATTTAACTAAAATTTACAAAACATAGACCCTATAATAAAATCATTCAAAACAAGTAAACTTCACTACACTTATTGCTGTACCTGTACTACGTAGTGGTTAAATATTCCTTCCGTTAATTAATATTTTTTCATGCTTGTGATTCAATCATTGTAGGGAAATAATACCAAATATTGATTCGTATCAACGTTTAATGTATATTATCCTCTCTTGTAATGTTTTTGGCCGTACATCTTATATAGAAAAAAATATACAAAATAAGGATTTGAAAATTAATTGAAAAACGAAATAGTAAAGTTTCAAATTTTTAGCAAAATAGTCAAAGTTACACTACGTAAATATATTTTGACGATAAATTCAAATATCGAATGTTGTATATAAACAATTTATCACATTTAAATAGCAAAAAATTGCCTACGTAAGCCACCTAAACTATAGGAATTGTAAATTAGCCAATCTTTGCTAAATACTTTGTAAATAGCCAACTTGCATACGTGACAGCCTAGCTATTAACTACTTTTTTTTTTACATGTTTGACTGGATTAAATAAGTATTTTATTAATCTGTTTATAAGTTAACTTGACTATTTACAATAAATTAACGAAAAGTGGGCTATATCCCAATTCACTATAACTGTGTGGCTATATAATTTAATAACCCTTTAAATAATTTATCCACATGGTCAAACTTAAGCTACTCTACGAATATGTTAGTTTCAATCTATTCAGTTACAAGACTCATTTTTTTTAAAAAAATATGATGAAAATAACAAGGAGTATTAGGTTTACACTTGCTAACTTAGAATGGATTTTTTTTTTAATTTTTTTTTTACCACATCTTCTTACTTAAAAATCCTTATCTTAAGAAGAATAATAGCATTATTCGTAGCATTAATATTTTACAGAAACAATTGAATATTCTTGTGATTTACGATATGAAACCATTTGGCAAGGGGATCTTAAAATAGTTTTGGACTAAACTAAAGATTGTTACATTTTCAATAGACCTAACCAAATGGAAGTGTGTAAAAAAGACAGTTTATTAACATTCAAAGTATCAAATTCCACTCCAAATTCTTACGATGGTTCCACTCCAAATTCTTGTCATTTAAGAAGATTTATCTAAGACGCAACGAGATCCAAAAATTCATGCAATTCGACGGAGAGTTTTTTTTTTTTTATAAGGCGTGAGTCCGCTTCAAATATCTGGAACGAAGATGGCCTAACCACTGAATTCTGGATCATTATCCCAAAAACGAAAAAAAAAACATGATTCAAAGACCAATATCAATGCCTTCGATGAAAGTTATTCACCGAACAAATCGTGTTTTTGGTGGAATAGAGCTAATGCTAGTGATGAGTGCTCACAATAATACAGAAAATGTGTATGTTTCATTTTGGCATATGTGAAACGTGAATTCTGACAATATTGAAAGGCAATGATAGTAGTACATATATGTAAACTGTATACTTATTAAATAAAATCTGTACGTACATATTATGTAATAGTGAAAGGAAAAGAAAAAGAGCCTAGTCAAGACATCTAAATATCTTTTCTCAAAAAAAAAAAAAAAGGACATCTAAATATCTTAGCTAGCTATAATATCTTGATTGCTATAGTGTATTTTATGCAATGTATATATTATTAAAAAAAATTCTTCCTGATAATCATGCATAAGAAACTGGCTAGATGTGTGTGTCAATATAATACGCACTATTACAAGTTTTGGGTTCTAGAACGGTTGTAAAATTATTTGTTATAAAAGATTTACAATAGTAATTTCTACAACGGTTCAAAAACTTCTTAGAAATTATAAAAAATGAACTTTCTACAATAATTCTGTAGAGTTGTAGACAATTAGTAGCAACACATATATTTCGATGTGATGCTATATTATTTTATCTGCAACGAGATAATCTACAACGGTAGGATCATACCTAGAGACGGAGTCAGGAAAAGCTCGCCAGAAGAAGCTAATTTTAAAAAAAAAATCAGAGGAGCTAATTTATAAATTTTCAAAGTAAAAAATATAAATTTTTTTAAAAATGGGTCAAATATGTAAATTTTCAAGATAAAATGTGTAAATTATTTTAAAAATGAACAAAAAGTGTAAAATAATTTTTTTGGGAGGCTCTGAACCTACTGTAGCTCCGTCCCCTGATCATATACCGTTGTGTAGAACCTCACCGTAGCGTTGTTTAAAGCAAATCAAATGAGAGAGTGTATTAATGATTGATTAGTTGTCCTATAGTAGTTTTTTTTTTTTCTTAATATTTCATTATGAACGTCATGTAATCATATAGCATACATAACAATTAATAAATATATTGAACGACCAACTAATCATGGCGAAATTGATCGAGTCTCGTCAATAAGAATATTCGATTGCTTCTGCCAAATATCCTATGAAAAATAATATCATTTTTTTTAAAAGTACAGGGACCTCAATCCTTGCTAAAAACATGATAAAAAATTAAATCCATTCTAATATACCAAGTATAAAACCTGACTCCCTTGTTATTTTCGTATTAAAAAAAATTAATTACATATTTCCCCCCAACTCTTTGGCATGCCTCCTCAAGTAAGAAAAATAGCATCCGTGCCCTTGTAATCTTGCATTGACGAAATCGTACCCCTTCCGTCAAAATCTAAATGATGGCGAAAAAAAATCAGGGTAAAATAGTATTCTTCCTCTTATTCATTCTTTTGTTTTATTTTTTTATTATTGTTTAACAATATAAAATTGAAAATTAAATCTTAAAATTAAAGCCTTTAACGATCTCCGCTCTTCATCGTTCTTGGTTCTCTATCTGATGTATTGGGAGACCCACACTTGAATCCCTCACCGTTCTTGGTTCTTTATCACAGTTTTCCCTTGTCGGTCGTGAAATTGGTCAAACCCATGTGGTAGCGAAGCTCGTCCTCTGAGTCTGCGTACGTGATGTCGAACTTGACTTGTGAGAATAAAATCCGGTAAGATTTGCACCTGAGATTTGCTGGAGACGATCATCGTTCTTGAGATTCGCCTAAGGATCTGTGGGTGTCCAAAACCCCGCGAATCGTCCAAGGCATTTGGTCGACCTATAATCGGCGGAGACCTGAATCGCCGGGCTAAGCCCGTCAATGTTGGGTTATTTTAATCTAGACTTGGTCATATTTGTTAGTTTTAATTTTGTTAAATTCCTTTTTATTATTAAAAAAAAAAGAATAGAAAATCTCTCCATAATTATTTTTTCCTTGCAAATCAAATTCCTTCTCCTATTTTTCTCTATTGTTGTAGAAACTATGTGTGTGTCTATGACTTTGATGTATTGATTCAGGGACCATATCCAACAAGTGGTATCAGAGAGCCAGGATGCCGAAGCAAATGCCGTCGCCGAGCCGGGTCGTCGCAGATGTAGCGATGCAAAAGGGCGGGAGAGAGCGAGTCATGACGCTTCAATATCCGTTGCTCACGCGGAGCAACTACGGTGCATGGTCGATCAAGATGCGGGTCAACTTGCAAGCTCAAGGTGTGTGGAATGCTATCGAGCATGACGATGTTGACGACCAAACGGATAGATTGGCTCTCGCTGCCATCTATCAAGGAGTCCCGGAAGATTTGCTCCTAACGTTGGCGGAGAAGGACTCGGCCAAGGAAGCGGGGGAGATGCTCAAGACGATGCACATGGGCGCGGAGCGCGTCAAGGAGGCGAAGGTGCAAACCTTGAAGAGTGAATTCGAGGTGCTTCGCATGAAAAATGGCGAGTCGGTGGATGACTTTGCCATGAAGTTGACGGCGATTGTCAACAGCATCCGAGCATTGGGCGACAAAGTAGAAGAGGTCTACGTCGTCAAGAAACTTCTCCGGGCCGTCCCGCCAAATTTTTTGCAGATCGTGACGTCGATCGAGCAATTTGGCGATTTCAAGACCATGACCATGGAAGAGATGATAGGTCGTCTCAAGGTTCACGAAGTGTGAAACCCCGAAATTCAACATTGTAGATAACGTTATGAATTTTATAGATTAAGATTTAAGTCTTTTTTTTTTTATATTGATGTATTTTTTTTATGTCACATATATGTATGTGAGTGAAGAAGAATATATATATATATATATATATATATATATAATTATATGTGTGGAATTTAAATACCACACCCATTTATATAAAATAAAAAAATAAAAAGGAAATATACTAGGTATTTTCTTTTTGATATGGTTAAAGATATATATTATATATTTATATATAATAGATATGCGGGCGAATGTAATATTATATATATATATATATATATATATATATTTATAGTAAATCATATATTTGGTTTACGATCAACTGTTGCATATATATAGCAACAAGTTGAAAACTGTGTTCCACCTAGAGCCAAAGAAATAATAATAAATTAAAAGTTATTTGTTATTTGCTTATATATTAAAGAGTAACATCAGGAGTACGTGTAATCTTGTTTCCTAACTATATATTATATATTTTAAAATTCTTAAAATAAAAACAAGAAGTAATAAGAAGCTTTAACCACGTTACATTAGGGTTTGTTTGTTTTTTTTTTTCTATAGCGCACCCTATTTCTTTTCTTCCAGACTCTCTCACGATCTATCTCCCACCTATTCATCTCTATCCCACTTTGTCTTTCCCTCAAAACAATAACCACCCGTTTTCAAAACCTCTCCTATTTAGGAGTGTTAGGAGTGAACTTTTCTTCAATTAGAGAGGTAATTTTGTGGTCTTGGTGCTTTCATACTCTTCTTTGTTCTTATGATTTAATACTGTTTATGGAGAAGAAAAGAATAGGCTGAAGGTTTATGAAATAAGTTTCGAGCAGTGACAAAGTCAATTTTTGTTAAAATAGCTATGACTGTTTTTTAAGCTAATATTTTTACAGCGTCTACTTCCATATGTTTTTCAGTCGTGGTTTAAATTTTATAATTTTTAAAGCTATGAATATTATTTTATGAGTTTTATCCAAACAGTGCATACACTGATTTTTCCGGTCCGCCAAATTTTGAAAAAAAACGTTCTTGGTTTAAATATCTCTAAATTTCTTTTTAATCTAAAACTTTAATATGAGATTCATTTATATGATATCATTTTGTGATCTAAGTTTTAGAATTTTTTTTGGATGCACAAAGAATATTTTCGGATTTATTTTCGAGCAGCGCGCAGACTCGTTTTAAATCAGTCCTCTAAAAAAAAGAGCGACTTTTTGTGTTTTAAGCCTCTAATATTTTATTTAATGTTCCAAACCAATTTCGACCACGTCACTTCAGGAGAAAATGTTCAAAATATTTTTGACCTCTTATAGTAATTTTTCCAGTTTTGTTTTCAAAGTTTTATTTTTCCCGAGCCCAAGGGTATTTAAGTGATTTTTTCTTTCAGCTGCAATCAAGAAAATTTGCAGAATCCTAGTAGTGTATTAAATGTTATAATTAGCATAAAGTTAACTATCGATTCATTCGATTAGGTTCTGAGTTATTTAAAGCGTCTGTTTCCG